>NW_015374319.1:2113-22067 GCF_001272555.1 Dufourea novaeangliae | reverse complement strand
ATATATATATATATTGGTTTTTTAATATCTCTAATCTCTTACGGTTAACAAGATATACTGAAAAAACGAAAAATTCGGCAATCTTTAAGGGGTGATTTCACCCCCTTGGAATGAATGTTAGCCGAAAAAAATCGTTGCTTGCATAACTTGATGCTCTCTACAATCTCACAAAGTTTCATTAAAATCAGAATCTGCGGGTCGGGAAAATTTCCTTGTCAGCGGGCGTGCGCACGGGATATATAATAATAAAAATTTGCGAAACTGTAGGAGGCAATTTCAAAAATATATATACTAATGGATTTGGAATGAAATGCTCGTCATTTCTTGTCATTATGTAAATTTGAATAAGTTGTAAAATAAAGCTATACAAAATTTTGTTGTTATAAACTAATTATATTTTGGACAATTCTTTAGCATCACCTTATTGTACATGAAAAACCATAAATCTCGCTCACTAGAAGTTTTCATGTATCTCCTCTGGTTTTCGAGATAGTATTTCTGGGTCGAATCTTTGAGGGGTGGTTTCAGCCCCTTAATGTGAATGTTAGCCGGTAAAAAAAAATACTGTGTGTCCCTTATTTTTGCTTCCATAACAAAGGTACGAAGTTTCATTGAAATCGGCATCTCCGGGTTGGGAAACCTTCCTTGTTAGTATAGATACGCGAAGTGGCCAAACGCGTTTCGATGATGAAATTTATGCCGTGTGGAAAATATCGCACAAATTTTGCAAATGATTTTTGCCGGGTCACCTTTTCCGGGTGAGCGTTACAACATTTAATGAAATTTTCGAATATCCAGCACTCTCCGGGTATTCCCGCGCGGCGTATTACATGTTCAATTCAAGGATGTCATTCGTGACACGCTAAATACGCGGGGTTGCAATTAAACAGACGTCGCAGATATTCGCGTCGAGGTACAAAATCCATTCGTGGCTCAAATTAATAGAATATCGCGTCGGTCCTTCAAAGAGTTGCTTTGAAGCTGCGGCTACTGTTGAGGCGACGGTATGTGACGAAGTTCATTCTTCTAACGATATGTTCTCAAATGCAACATGCAACATGCAACATGCAACCCCCCCCCCTCGGTCATAAACTAATTGGTAACTAATTTGGTAAAAGGAAATTTACTTCGGACGTGTGTAAATTGTATCAAAGAAGAGAACATATGAATTTTTGAATGAGTACGTATGGATAATAGTTACTCGAATATTCTGGCGATATTAATCGATGTATACCTCGAGGGATAACCCTTTCCTTCCCACATGACAATGTATTATAAATTGCAAAATAAATGATTAGCATCGTGTATTTTTATACCTGTAAGTATACATATAATAGTTTCTTCTGGTTTTTTGTAGATGGCATGACACAAATTTTCATATGAACAGTTTAAAATTTTTTATAAATTTTTAGTGCAGTGCTCAATGTTGTCCTACACTTTTGATTTATTTTTCCGTGAGGAATTATTTGCTACACGCTTTTATCATCATTTGGGCTGCAATCTGTACAATCCCGCAGGAATATGAAATATGATAATCTGTTATACAATAATAATCAATAATAATAAGAATATAATTAATACGTTTTAAAATCAATGAAATGAGAAATGTATAAAACGGTAGAATAACAGATGTAATACCGTTTTTTTTGTGTCAGTTGATAATGCATTGGTTATGTTGTATTAAAACGGTGCAAACGTATTCGCTGAACAGTGAAACATAATACATATGCGTGTATCTGTTTATTTTTAGAACAATACAAATGGTGAATTCCAATGAAATTTGGAATCTTATTAAAGATTTATTTCAATTCAAAATATTTAAAAACGTATGTTTCAATTAGTAAATAAAAACAATTTTAAGTACAGACTACTTATCTTGATCACATCAATTTTAAGTTTAATGTAATTATCATTTTATTACTGATTACCTAGTCTAATTTTTAAATTAAACGTTTTTATTTTTCTTATAAACAATAGTAAATGTTGTCTATTTTATTTCCGATCTTGCATATTTTCTATTTTAGTTACAACTCCAGTTTCTCCCAATCGCAGATTTTTCCTTCTGTGTTTCAATTTTTGTTTCAGTAACTATAAAAGGACCCTGTCGCAATGACAAACATTTTCATATTTTTATTGCAGTCGTGTTTCAAAGCTCCTCAATTCTTTTAACATTTCATATCCAAATTTTAACAGATATCATACAGTTTCTTAATTCTCCCTACAATGATAATCAGCCAGTCAACAATACATTAAATAAATCGTAACATTAACTTTTGAATTTATTCGAATCTTTTGCTTATTACGAGAACAGTTTTTCTCCGTCATCGCAATAACGATTGCGTACCAGCGAAAAAAAGCCGTGAGAATGTCTGCTGCTCGAAATTCTACTTACCGGAAATTCTCCACGTATAACCGTGTTTATTTCGCGACGGGGACACGGCGGCTTTGAACGCAGCGCGCGGCATACAAACGACGCCGGATCGTCGTTAAACAGACGTCGCACGTATCCGCGTCACGGTGCAATGTCCGACCGTAATTCGAATTAATAGAAACGCCTGCTGCCTTAAACTTAAAGATGCCGCTGTTGCACTGCAACGAAGCACGATTTTCGCAGGTTAAATGTTAGGATAGACAGGCAGAAATAGAAACAACAGAGAGAATAACAGGTTTTATGTTATTTGGGTTTAGATTAATTGGTGGCTTATTGGTAAGATTAGGAGAAGGGGTGGGATGAAAAGGACATTTTTGTTTTGAACAAAATATTAAAAAAAAATATTCTACTTTTAATTGATGACAGAAATTTTCGAACTTTGCTGCACCCAGTACATAACTTTCGATAATGTGTGAAAATTAAGGTTATATAAAGTGTCCTGAAAATCGTGGTACAACCGGTTGGTTAGTGATTCTATAAGAAAAAATTAGGCGGAAAAACACGCATCTAGTTTTTTCGTTAGATGTTTCGTTTTCGAGAAAATCCAATTGGACAATTAATCTGAAACACGTGCTTCATTGTAGTAAGTAGAAATGGAGTGCGATGGACAGACGCGCTAGCCAAGTCCTATAATAATTGCGCTCGTATGCGGCATATTTTCAAATGCGATTGTTTAAAAACGAAGCTTTAAGACTACGAATGTAATCGAAACAAGACACACACTAAGAGTCTAAATGACCTTATAGACTATAAAAAGATTTGTGCTTTAGCGATTAAGACTTTTAAACGGAAGAAACGGGAGAGCTTCAAGGAGTTTGCTAAAAGTATAACTTTCAAACTGATCCGAAATACGTTTGGAATAAACGCAAGATATTTAAAAACAAACGGACAAGAATCAAGCCGTCGCATGTTACACACAACCTCCAAACAGAATTAAAAATTGCGACCTCTATGACAAAATAAGCCCTCCGTGGGCCGGCATCGATCCAAACTACATTCCTCGGTGTAATACAAACGATTTCTTTGACATGCACTTTGATTTTACAGAGTTTAACATAGCCCTCGATTCAGCAAATTCTAAATCGGCTCCAGGAATGGACGGAATTGATTATAAGGTCTTACAAAACATGCTAATAAAAGTATAAATTAACACTGTTACACATATATAATGAAATGTATCTAAATAACGACTATCCATCTAGTTGGAAACTATCCTTTGTGCACTTCATTGACAAACCAGAGGGCAAAAGTGTAAGACCAATAACCCTGTCCTCGTGTCTGTGGAAACTTCTAGAAGCTCTTGTAAAAAATAGGCTGCAATGATGGCTGGAACCTAACAACCTACTACCTAATAACCAATCTGGATTTAGGAAAGGTAGATCTGTGTCGATAATCTGGTGAACCTTACGCTACAAGTGGATGAAGCTTTGACATTCAAAAGAGATGCTATTGCCTCCTTTTTGGATGTATGTGGAGCGTTCGATAACGTTAAAAGCGATATACTATTAAGAAAACTGGCAGAGGTGGGTTGCTCAGTAAATTTAATCAAATTTGTCAGGTTCCTTACATATGAAAGAGACGTCTATACAAGTTATACTGGTGACGAGTATAGGACCGTATACAAGGGAGTACCTCAAGGCGGTGTCATCAGTCCGTTATTATACATGATATACGTACGAAGTATTACTGATAATTTGCCAAAGACTGTAACTGTTTCTAAATTCGCAGATGACATTGCGGTTTTTTCAAAAATCTCACCTATCAGTAAATGTAGAAATACAATCGAAAAATCGGTAAATATTATTATGAAGAACCTGACAAATCTTAGTCTAGATTTATCTCCACTAAAGACTATTTTAATACATTTTAATAACAAAAATATTTTGCCTTGCGAAACAGAAATTAAAATCGACGGTCACAGTATAAAATCCAGTTATTCAGCACGCTTTCTAGGCATCACCTTTGATTACAAAATGACATTCACCCCACAAATAAATATAATACGTAATAAGTGTATGAGGGCTCTAAATATTCTAAAGTTCTTATGCGGCATATGGTTTGGCTCCAACCTCGAAACACTGATCATTCTGTATAAAAGCTTCGTTCGTTCTATTATGGATTATAGCTGTTTTGTATATTTCCCTACGCGCATAGATTGTATAAGAAAACTTGAAACAATAGAAAACTACTAGCAATACGGATTGCCTTAGGATATAGAAGTAGTACACCAACTAATGTTTTACTAGCAGAATCCAAACTGCCACTAATCCAGGAGCGAACAAAGTTCTTATGTAACTGGTATTTATGTAAAATATTGTCAAATACAAACTTACCTGTAAACAAAATAATATACGAGTACCACAAAAAATGTGCTAAAAGAAAGAACAAAAAAAATCGATTACTAAAGCAATGTATCGAAAATGCTATAGAGGTTTGCAAGTCGATTAATGTCCAAAAGCAATTTGATATGTACCGTCACGAATATAAAACAGTAGTCACTTCTATAACAATTAACTTGGAACTAGGAAAAGTCTTGAAGGAAACCAGAAATCCAAACCAACTAATAACCGAAATGCTCCACAGAAATAATGCCTACACGATCTATACAGACAGAAGCAAAATACCGGGTAATATGTACGTGGGATCAGATTACGAGTCCCCCGAGCTAGGTATTGTAAGAACAAGAAGTATCAATAGTAGAGCTTCCGTTATCACTGCTTAATGCATAGCACCAAACGATGCTCTTGAAATCTCCTTAAAATGCTCTGACAAGGATACTCTTATTTTTTCCGACTCCCTAAGTGCCTTGCAAAGCCTTCAGACCACCAACGTAGATAACAAAACAAACACCTGTATTCTTGAAATAAAAAAACAATGCAACTTGTTCTTACAAAAAAATCCCAACAGAACTATACAATTTTTCTGGATTCCGTTGCATGTTGGTATAAAAGGCAAAAAAAATATTGACTATCCCGTACACTGACCTATACAAAATTTTTCGTAAATCAGCACGCTCGGAAACCAGCAGTACTGTAAAGCAACAAGGTCTTACTAACGGGAAAGGGTATTTCCAGAAATTCCACCGTGATAATTCAGTTCCATGGTATACCCACAAAAGGTTATCGCGTGAACTTATCGTCACCATGAACCGTTGCAGAGCTGACCATTGCAGCTTAGTCGCATCACTCTCTCGTATAGGTATTATTAATGAACCCATGTGTGAATGTAGAAACGCAATCCAAGACGTCAACCATATTATACATATGGCAGTGCTGCCTATACATATGTATAACTCACAACGATCCAAACTAATAAGACAATTACAAAAAATTAAATTATATCCTCCTCTAAGTATAGACATGATAATCGCTGAACCAAACATACCAGTCTGTTCATATATTCACAGCTTCTTAAAAAATTGTAATCTCAAAATTTAAAGTAACAACCAAAACCTAGAATGTAAGTTTAAATTTATATAATACTTAACTACTGTTATGACTGTACAACTTATTCTATTGTATTATTCATGTACTCATGTTTGTTTGTATAGCAGAAATAAGCCTCGTGAGAGGCTTGAAGTGCTTAATAAAAAAACAAAAAAATAACACGCCAGGTGACTGATATTGCAAGTGGAATATGGAGATTTAAGGGATATTATTTCACAAAAAAATATTCTTCAAGTTAGATGACAAAGAGAAGGGATAATTTCCTTCTGTTTTAAGATATAAAATATACCATAATGCAGATTCTTATATTAGTTATGGCGATGGCATACCAAGTTGCCCAATTTTCGTAGAACTACCCGAATATAAATACGTATTAGAGGAATAATCAGGTCGCGACCGTGGTAGTCACGCGCCCCATTCGATCTAATCGCACGCAAACTGCATTTATGGAATGCTTGGATTTTCAGATGTACAATTATTCCCGTAATTAACGTTGTCGGGTCATAAGTGTAACATGCGGCTCGAAAGGGCTGGGCCCACCGGAGTTTATTACAAAGATATATGGGCTCCGGCTCGCGCACACCCTAACAGGATACCCGTGTGTGTTGCACGTGTAACGGGTAGGTAGTGTAGGTACAGCACCGATAGCCGCCTGGAGCATTCGAGCTATTCCCGCGGATGATACATGCCCCGAAAACTATATTGAACGCTTGGAAAGTGCGATAAGTTATCAGAAAATAGCACGATTAACGTGGACGTGACGGCTTTATTTAGGATGCAAAAATTCCTGGACAGCGGCGTGCATGCGTGTCCCAGGTGAAATTATAGACGATTGTATTTAATTAATCAAAATTTCCTCGTTTCAAATTCGCTGTCACCATCGTTTACATTTCTGCTGCCCCCCCCCACCCCACCCTCTCCGCCATCTCTCTACCCAAAAATTACTGCGTACTATACGTAATTATGTTTCAAAGTGAATACACGTGTGTCGTGCACACGCGACATGATCAGCGAGGCTCCAAATACTCACTGTTGACCAGCACTGTTGACAGACTTTATGCGAATACGGGAACGAATTCCGTTTTTTCCTTGGCACCCGTAGATTTTTAATAATTATAAATTTAGTTGAAAATTTAAGTGAACATTCTTGGAAGCTTCAACTTTCGATTGCTACCGAAACAATCGCAAGGTCAACGATAAAATTATTGAGAAAGAAACGTTTATAAAAATATCTTTTCGAATTGTAGTTGTTACTGAGAAGTTAATCACTTCTTATTTAGTTACAAAAAACGACAATTTTCATAAAAAATTAGGTGCTTATAGATCTTTTTTTACGGAAATTAAGATGGCACGGGATAAAAGTTATGTTAACGATCAAATAAAACTAAAAAATTAAGATCAAAGTATGGAAATATAGGTTTTAATGCCTTTGGTAGTATCTTCTATGCATGTCTGCCATGAGCGTCAACGTCACTTGTTTTCCTTTGGTTTGATCGACGAATTTTTTGACTCGTACTTAAAAATGAAAAAAAAATTATATTATTTTACAATAAGGAAAGGAATTTTTATTTTTTCGCACTTATTTGTAATTTTCTTTTCCATTTAAATATTTTCAAGCAGTTTAAAATATTAATCATTCAAATTAAATTGGTAAAATTGATAAGAAGTATACAGCGCCATATGGAGCCCCAGCTTGATACGACATCAAACGCGGAAGCTACATTAAGGGGACTTTCTCATTAAAATGTTTCAAAAATAGGTCATTTTTAGGATTCGTTCTGTACGAACGTGTAGAGTACATGCTAAAACACTATATTATATATCTTTGATTACGTTAAGTGTACTGCTGCAAGAAAAAGAGGCGTTGATAATCCGAAACATCACACCTCCCTGGAATCTAAAAGAAAACATTTTTTTCCATATAAGTATACCTGCATAATGTATAAACAAAGACCCCAACGTTTTTTTATTTTGTTGTATTTTTTTGTACAGAAAAAATCCTAAAAGTCATCTATTTTTGGTGCGTATTTTTGAGAAAGTTCCCTTAAATATGTTGTTGAATACGAGTTTTTTCTGTTAACACAATAGGCACTTCTAATTTGAAAAGCGAAATGAAGCTCGGAAAGAAAGACTTCCATCAGTTTCTCTGAAGAATTCACTAAAATAATCATATTGATACTTAAGTTCATATTCCTTTATATTAGATGTACCAATAGCTAATTCACAGTTTCATTAAATTACGAGGCGATATATTTTACGTTACAGATGTCTTCCTAACCATTCATTGAGTAAAAATGATGTAGGATGTAAATGAGAAACTATAGATCCTCAAGTTTCACAAAGACTAATACTAATTTGGTCAAGTAATAATGGATTACTTATCGATACACTTAATAAAAGTACAGTTTTAATACTTAAGCATACGACGAAGATATTGTTGGACCAAGCTTCAGTTAATGTAAATATTACATATAACAATAAGCATACGATAGAAACTTACTCTTCATCTGTGATTGATGTACAAAATTCAGAGATGTTTTCACACAAAACACTAATGTACCCGTAAACATATGAAAATCCATTGTACTACATTGTCACTATAGTTTTCGAGATGTTCATAAAAATATTTTTGGTTAGGTTAGATAATATATGAAAAAACAATAACAGTTATATAGAGTTCTATAGTAAATAATTATTAGTACTAATCGGGAAATATTGTGTCCTGATCAATATAAAGGTTATGCATTTATAGCTAATTTTAATATGCAAAGTTCAGTAGAACGAAGACTTTAATATATATTTATAATATATTTATATATTATTATCAATATGGTAACACATCTAGTACAGGAAATAAATTTTTATCTCGTTTTCACATTCATAAATTAATGTCTAAAATGTTGAATTTATAAACATCTGCAATCTACAGACCTGACGATGTTTCGATCATCGAGCATTCCGTGAAACGACATTCGAATAAATGCTGTTGAAAAAAGTAACAGCACTTAATGAATTTTGTATGAAACATTGTGTCTCCACCAAAAACTTGCACTGCGGGAAGATCGTGTCTCGACACGAGAATCGTTGGGAATCGTTGAGAATGATTACGTGTAACATCCGATACCGAAGGAAAAAAAGGAGAGACGAGCTGTTAAGACCCAAGGATTGGTGTGAGTCAGGTTGAGCAGTTGTCAGAACGGCTGCTGAACAATAAAACGATAAATCAGAGGAAAGGAAAAATAAGGGGCTAAAATAGAAAAAGCTTGTAGTGTAGATTTGGAGACAGGCCAGAGGAACGTGCAACCACCATCGGGGTGACTCTGTGGCCTTTGCGGGCTCTCTCTTTGCTTGCCTTCAGCTATACACCATTTTCTTCCATTTCCTTTGCTCTTCTTACAACTACGTAATGCTGTTTCGCGCGCTACCATCACATCTGTTTCTTTCCGTCTTTCTGCTTCCACGGTGCTGCTCTCAACCCCGTTTCCTTTTATTCGTTGACGCCGTTCGTGTGTCTTGTTTCTTGCTGTCCCGACAACCCTTATTTCCTCGTGCCAGTCACCACCTAGATGTATACATACATATGTATATGTACATATACATATACATATACATATACATAGTATACATATACAGATACATGTATAGTTAACCGACTTACCCCGTGTATCGCGAGACGACGCGACGCGATGGACAGTTCATAAATAAAAAGTCCTGGAGGTATTTTCATCGCCCTCGTCTATGTCCCTGAACTTCAAGAGTAAGCTTCCTCGTTCATGTTAGTATTTACTCTATCGCTCTCTTTGCCATCGTCTCCATTGTTTTCTGTTTGATGGTGGAACACAGACAAGAAATACTTGCACGTGTAATTGTGCTGTGAAAAATTTCTTCTGCTTTTTAGTATCTATCGATCACTTTTTTTTCTTACATTGTCATTTTAATGAATACTTCATTATCTGATACTGAGACGTTTTTTACGTGTACTTACTCATTAAATCCATTTGTAGTGATCATTTCAAAATGAAAAATAAAATCTTCGAACAGTAAATATTTCGGAGTTACTTTAAAAGTTTGAAGTAAAATCATTTAGGTATCATTGAAAATTTGTTAAAAAATAGCAAATATTAATATTAGTTATTGATAAGTAACGTTTCTATGCATTTCTTGTTATTTACATCTTTAATTTTACATGTGTTAATGTATTGTTATTCTTATATAAGGTATTCAATTCATGACAGTATTTTCACACAGATTATGAAACACATGATTCGTTTAAAGCTCCATTAGAATTTCATTCACTGTAAAGAATAGAAAACGATAACGAGAAATTGTGTAGGTGGAGCAAAGTACGCAGCTTTTACTCATTGAAATCAAAGTTTTTACGGTTAATTTCGACGGTCGTTAATTAGTAGGGTTCCATTACATTTTTCATTTACTCCACGTTGCTAATGTAACAATGAAGTTAATGACGATGTTCCGTGGCTTGACCGTAATGGAAAACAATTTTCGATCCGGCTCGTTCTCGTCCATAATTAGTAGATTAATTAGAGTGACCGCCAAATAATGGCGTTTGGAAACGATATAAATTTACCGGCATAAAATAGGATTCGTTTGTCCAGGTTAATCAAGCATACAATCGCAGGAGCATGTCAATTAGTTGAGCCGAGTTATCGCGTGGTACCTTTTGGGTTTCATTAATTAACTGGAAAAATGTTGTGTCTACGACACCACACCGAAAACACGCGTTCGCGGGCATCTCTATTTAAATTTTATTTCCCCGGAGAATTATTTTGCGCTGCTTGCTTCTCTGTACTCGCTGCCCGCCTGGTGATTATGAAACTTCATGAACTGTCAACCAGGCCGGAACCATTTTTTCGTCGAATTGTTAATTGATATAAGCTAACAAGAAAATTTCTCTGATGAACTGGAACGAAGCGGAGAACGGTACTGTTCATTGTACTTTATATTATTTTGTAGCTAGTTGTATCTTTTTTACATCCATTCTTATATTTACATGTATATCAAGAATACAATAATGTGGCGTGAGAAAGTAACTTAGTGCTGTAATATGAGAATCATAGAACATGCATTTCTAATTTTCCAAGATATGGCAGCTAATAATCGGAGCTGTTGCAAATATTCTTCAATACTTGGAGACGATTAAACATTATTTACTATTATATTAATATATTTTATACATATAACTTAAGATAACCTATTCCTTCTATATTTCTCACTACTACTGAAAAATATTTTTTCTGTCCAACACTAATAGGTAATTTATGTTGCACTCCTTTAGTTTGTTTGATCATGTTGTGCTCCTCACTTATTCTTCACGTTTGTATCCCTTCGGATAAAATTATTTCAGATTTTCAAATAATCTTTACTTGAAAACTGCAAGATACGCAAAAAGTAGATGTAAAATTTAAATACACCAAATAGTACAAACAAACATTTAAAAACATAATACCTATTGTATGAGAAGTAGAGTAGTTGAAACATTTTTCGTATATCTGTAAACTCCTTAGTAATCTGTATATACAAATGTATACTAAAATAAAATAATATATAATACAGATATATTATACTGTATATAAATAAAGCGTTAGTGATCGCATGATCAAATTCAAGGTTAGATATCAAAGTATATACTTTCTTTTTATTAATGTGATACAAATAAAAGGTGTACGACCATAATTTTTTATCAGTAAAAAATGCTTCTGTTGCACTCTGGGTGTCTGTATTCCGATGATGATCGCTCTGTACTGGCTGTTATGTTTTCCTGATATATTTTTGCACCGTTTACGATTGGCTGTCATCTCTTTATTAAATCTGCCCGCATTTTCGACCATCGCGGGGTGCTGCCCTTTTGCGTTTTCGTTTCTCGCATTCTCTCTCTGCTGCTGAGAACGATTAATGCAAATTTTATTGCCAGACACCGCGAGCACGTATCCCGATGCAATAACTTGGTCTGTCGCTGTCGCTTGCAAGCTGTGCGTCCTGACGCGATTAGAATTAATTAAGTATCCATCGTTGATTTTTAATAGCCTGCCCCTTTGTCAAACATATATGAGTAACTTCAATAAAAAAGAGTAAAATAATGTATTAACGACAACGTTCTAAAATATTTCATACATTTTCTCGTGAGTTTAGAAGGTTTTTGTAGATTTATATTTGGAAGAAAATTTTTGTATGTGTTTAAAATATTTGCAAACAGTTCGAAGTGATTTTTATGAGAAAAAGACTTTAAATCGGATAATATGTAAGACAGGAAACTTTGCAAACACGGTACAAACAGAAATGTGTTTTGAATTATACAGACAGTAATAGTAATTATTTTACATTAGGAGATTATGCAAAAATAAAAGTCTTGCTCTTTCAGTTATTTAGAACACTAAAGTTTCAGTTAAAGAATGCTACATTTTTTGAAATTTAAATATACAAGTCTTATCAACTTGATATTAATTATATCTCGCCTCTGGTAGAAATGGATAAACATGCGTACAATATTTTAAATAGCAGGAAACAACGAATGAACTGATTTAAATTCGAAAATGGAGGCCGCCAGGAAAGTTGTGGGGCCAACGTTCTTAAACCAAGTCTGTGGCGTCAACTTTCTTCTTCACCAAACAGGTTCTGACATCGAAATATACTCGTATTTGAACTTATAGAAAAGTCGCTACCTGAAAATCCAAAAAATATTCGGATAGTGTGTTCTAAAGAAAAGATTTTCAATTATAAATAATTTATTTAACATCTTTCATGACAAGAATGGAGAAAGTATTATTGTATTCAGAATTTAAAATTAATACGAATGGAACGGGAAACGGAGTTAATAATGTGAGAAACGTTTGCTTGTTTGCTAACATCTGCATGAATTATTTTTATATATTCCGTTCATTGAAAAATTGCTTCCTACTTAAAAAACAGAGATGAATGCATATTCCATAATGTTTACTACTTACATTGCATACTTATTATATGTCGCTTTTATGACAATGTTTTTCCAAAGACATCGTAATTCTCCAAAGATCTTTAAAACAGATATTGATACCTGATTGTTTTATAATGCACAATTATGCCTCGCTTGTCTTTCGATGTGATGAGAAATGCAGATAGTTTAAAATACTTGACATATTCTTATTTAACCTGTGTAATTATTATTATTTATTTATTAACACTTTGTACCATGCGAATTTTTTCACAGTGGTAAGTACAGTTTAATTCGATAGTATAATTGATTATGCGGACAGCGTTGACAGTGAAATTTCTTTATACCTTTTTATAATTGTATTATAGTAATGTTCGTAGCGTTAAAAAATGTATTCCATATTTTTATTAAATTAGGAAATACTATAGAGAAAAAAATATATATATCAATATAATTATGAGTTAATAAAATAATATGGTGTCATATAGTCGATGATATAAGCAATAAACTTTTAAGACCTCAATTAACTTTTTGTGTAAAAATATTATTAAGACGTTTCCGAAATTTTATTGACTTCCGCTACTTTCACTCGTTACTAACATTTGATTTGGTAATGTGTGACTTTTGCCAAATAATTTTGTGTACAACTTTCTATGAAAAACTTGGCCCCTTTACTGACACAATTAGGTGTTACATAAAATCAGATGATTTCTGTCTAATTAGGCAGAAATTAAACTCTCAATTGACCTAAAAATCTCATTCACATATCACTCATCATTTTATGATAAGTCTATGCACTTTTACACATATTCAAATAAATAAAAAAATGATGTATGCCTATATATGACGTTGAAACTACAATAACCTTTCACATTATATGCATAATTTATTCCATTTACGCTATAATGTCTTTATAATTGTTCCTTTTTCTTGTTACTTTCACATGGGACAGAACTAAAACGTTCACTAAACGTTTTATTAGCGAAATTATCATGTTAAATATTAAATAGGAGCATACATCATTTACAAGTACTATTACAATAATTACAGATGTAACCAAGAAATGAATTGTACATAGAGTAAATATTTTAATTTACCTGATACATACTGTATCGATTTTACAAATTATTTTATATGCGAATGTAGGTACTACTTATTGAAAATTTTAAAACACTTTAAATACATGGTTTGGAACATTGTGTTCATATATTATTTCGTGTAATGAAAATTTTAGTAATAGTACACTATTTAATCATTATAAAACTGTTTTAGACGACTGTTCCTATTTCCTACGACAAGTACAAAAAAAATGACATAATTATTGTAATTCTTATTAGTTGCATTCCTATGTACTTTTTAACATTTTGATAACTATGTTTAAGAATAATAGGCTTTTAAAGTATAATATTTTTACGGATGTGTAGTTCACTACGTGCATTTAAATATGTTTGTTTAAGAATAGGTTTCATAGGTTTACTAATGTCCATAGTTGATAATGGTTGGAAATCAGCGATTAGGATGAATTTTTCCAAAACGTGCAACTTCTTCTAAAATAACTTTTCTCCACAAGTGATAAACTAACAATAAGAGGTATTCCGACAGTTTAATACGGCTTGTTACATTTTTACACAGTCGAATTATTACATTATTTATATACGTATTTATCATTACTTTCTTCGTACATAGATACAAATCCTGATTTCAATCAATTTAGCTGACATATGTATATAAAATTCCTTTCATTCGATAATCACCTGCGCTTTCTAAATGTGTTCCATTTCAGGTGAAACAGAAAGGTTAAGCATAACTAATGTTTTATCTGTTTGTATTAGTGAATGTACTAGTAAATAATAAATTTATATTCGTCCAGGTAACTATTTCTGAAAAATAACGATTTTTGTATGTGTTTCAGCTTACAAACCGTACTCTTACACTGATCTAACAAGTTCATCCTTTCTAGAATTAAAGAGGAACAACAGATAGGTACAAAAGACGTGTTCTCATGTAATTATTACTATGTAATTGGAGACGAACCGAATAGTTTACAATTTTTTTGCAACTTTATACATATGTAATGAGACATATTTCCACGTATTTAATAAAATGTCCGCTGATTATTGATAATAAAGTTCCAATAAGAGTTGTAGCTTCAGCAATCACAGTTGTGGAATTAACGATTTTTTTTAGGAAAGTCAAACGAATGAATAAATTCAAATAACAATTTTAAAATGTGGTACTTTGAATCGTTGAAAAATGGTTCTTTCTTTCAAAACCAACAAGTCTTATATACGCAACTGATTAGTTACAAATTCCTATATAATTATTGTTTATATAAATATTAGATTAATTGAAACAGAGTGTTGCATGCAACTTAAGTACCGCAACCTTTAAATGACTATAAATCTTCAGAATTTATTATACGCAATAACTTGGAGAGTTAAGAGATACCTATAATGTTACGTTGATTCTTTGTAATTGAAGCTAGTTTTAATTATTTCTTGTCTCTTATTGTAGATAATTCTGCTTAACCTATTTATGGTCGAACTTACCTCACCGTTGTTACTTTCAATAGTTTCAATCCCAAACTGGGGAAAAAACTAACACTTCGACCGGATCTATTTTCACAGTCATAATATTTTTACCAATTAATTTAAGGACACTTTATGGCCATGGAACTAATCATGAATGGTCAACCTATCCGTATAATATCCGTATAACATTAAATCTCTAGCTAAAGCATAGACTTTTTTATTTTACAAAAAAACCAAAAATTATTACTTTTAACCTCGGTCTCACGGACAGCGCTGGCATTAGATTTTCGAGGGCTAATTGTAAATCTAACGATTATAGCGTAATACATTCTTAATACATTTAATCCTCATCCGTTCCTCATTTTCTCAACTTAATTTGTCTCTCGGTGTCAAATAGGCACAGTGGTAAAAGATTAATCTACTGAAGAGATAAATAGTTACATTTGCAAATTCTTTAAAATCACTGTCACAGGGCCACAGCTAAATTTACCTGCACCTGACAGAGGAACATCATTTCCTAGGAGAAAAATGTGCCAACTTGACACTGTGGACGCAAGATGGTTAATCAGCTTGACGACTCCCTAAAACACAATAAACGACGATATTAAAAACAAAATCTCACCATAAATCGCATACAATCGAGGACATACTATATCATCGAATCGATTTAATCCGCTCACAATGAAATCAATTACCAGGAACGGAAGCGCGATCAGACGAAGGAATTATTAGGCGGGAACGTTCTTAAGGATTCCAAATCGATTCTATACGACAGGATATCCCGCAGCTCGAACGTGACGGTGGATCCATCTAAACGGGGATCTTTCGATTTAAAGTCTCGGCCGAAGGGTGATAGGTGGGGGCGGTGGTACGGCGGTGAGAAACGGAAGGGGGTGAAGGGGGTGATATAGGGAGAGTGCAGTTTCGTCGGCGCGAGAGGTTCAGGTTTCCAGAGGAAAAAGGGAATCGGTGGAAGGCCCTTTTCGCTTTTCCTGGAATTTTATCTGTCTGACGGAGGATACGAGAGGACGGGCTATAATACCCGGCACAGGGGCAAGATAAGACAAGACGCGGGGGGAGTGGCGAGAGGGAGGGAGGTCTGTAGAGGAGTTCGTCCATCACTACAGCGAAATTCCGTCCGCAATCTCTGAAGGAATCTTTGGTATCTCGAGAGCCAGCGGGTGTGTACGACCCCTCCGGTTGTACAGGCTTATTCCTCTTAGCCCAGGCCCAGGCGCGGCTCCGTAGCCTCGGCACAGTCTCCTGAACTTCCGTAGAAAACGCGGGGACGCGAGCTTAAGAAGGTCAGCCGGTTGCCGGTGTACGCCGCGACGGATGTATGGACAGAAAAGTAGGAAGAAAATCAGCCAATCGGAGGAAAGAGACGTGGTCCCGACGTTTCTCTGCCTCGCGCCGAAGGGGATGGAAAAAATAGTTTCATTTTACGACGAGAAAACGAAGGAAAGTAAGTTGAGAAATCAGCGCTGGAATTCTTATCATCGGTTGCCGGTTCCGCTCTTCGTCGATGTTTCTCCCCTTCTCTCTGTCTACTACTACGTGACTCTTGCTAATTCCTCATTGCTTCCCCCCCCCCCCCCCACCCCACCCCACCCCACCATCTCCTGGTTGCGTTTCACGGGACAATGGGTTTTGCTGCCATCCTTGACTGACTACTTTATGCCGAAAATCTGACGTTTAATAAAGAGCGATACCTTTTTACTTTCGTCGCCGGCTGCACTTACCAGGCGAGTTTGAATTAATTTGGGGAACTATCGTGCCAACGTAATCGACGCGCCCCGTAAAGACTGGTCTTGGAGTGTCTAGAATTACGGAAAATTAGTCGTGATTTTGCTTCTGTTTCCAAGGATCATTGTATGGAAAGTTTCCTGTGTATGAAATAGATGTGGTGTGACCTGAAATACTCGGCGAGAAGCAACATTTGTATATGAACATTTGAACAGTATTTTTTCTGAACTGATAAATATCGATAAAGTATCGAGCTTCGAGTTAGTGACAGATATATGTTTTACTTTTTCATTTAAACAAACTGAAGACTTCAGAAAACTTTCTTAACATAGTTTTTCTTTTAAAAGTATGGCTGTAGTTCCGAAAGGGTCCACTCGATAATTTTTATGAAACTTGGTAGAATCTCCTTAAATACTCTCCAATGAACATAATATATAAAAGGTTTTTTCGCTTACTGAAAATTAACTGAGATTGTTTGGAATTCAATCAACGCGCTCGCGCACCGTCGCGCGGCCGAGGTTTCCCGAGTGTGGACGAGGTCTCGCGAGATTCCGTCGCGCTGCTCGTTCCACGAAATATCATGCGAATTCGGCGAAACCAATCATAACACGCACCTGTATCGCGCGATGTCTAACCGCAAATCACCGAGGTGTGCAAAAAAGGACTCTCGGTGCTCGCGTGTTGTCCTGCGCCGATAACCCAGCAGAACTGGAAGAATACCGGTACGGTTCTCACGCGAAAAACCGCACGTGCCTCGCGTCATTCTCACAAACTCATCTTTGTTGCGATCAGCCAACAAATTATATCGAACGCGCATCGAGTTCTCATTCCGTCTTAATTATTGTATATCGTCCAATAAACGTTCCAAGTGTTCGGTCAATTCTCATAATTTCGCGTGTGTTTTTCTGGACTCGAACAAGAGTCCTCCTTCCACCTCCACGCTCAGCGCTGAGCGATCCCGGCGATTTTCAATCGAAATTTGCGGCAATCCGCCCGTTTCGAAACAGAGATAACACTAAAATAATAAATATATATTCATAGAGGGTGTTCCACCTAACGTGAGATCCTTCAATATCCAACTTGTTTTTGAACATACAAAAAGATGTGAAACGAAAGTATTTTATTTTTTCGTCCATGATCCTTGATTGGTGTTTTTAGTGCACCTACGAACCATCGGTATATAAATAATTATCACATGTATAATCATAAAAATATTCAAACAAAGAAAAAGAGTGATCCGATTCATCCTAAATGACGTGATCCGATTAGCCCTATAGATAAGGACTTCAAATTGAAGAGGATACATAGACGAATTATGATATAATAATCTAATCTATATGAAATACTAAATTTGGACACCATACAAACTAATAGTAATAAACACATTTGAAATTTCAAAAAAACTAAATGTCTTCACGGTTAGTTAGGACACCCTGTATACTAAGCACACGAAGTCTCGTATCACATAAAAATGATCTACTAATTTTGCAGCTGAAGTTGTCACATACAACGTTTCGCGGTACTGCAATCATTTTTTCTAAAACTATCCCACACTAATTATTCTATGTATGACTTACCCGCACAATGTGATACAAAGCACGCTCTATGTGATGTTATAAAAATATTAATATACTATGAATTTGTTATGACAATGAATAAGTACCCCATTATTTTAGCGTTATCTCAATGAATTTTCAATTGCGCCAAAAAACCTTTTACTTGTGTTCATTTGAGAGTATTTTGGACTATTTTACCAAATTTTATGAAAATCGGAGGGAGGACTTTTTCGGAATTGCAGCCAAAAATATAACATCATATGTAATTATTTGCTACATAAGAATTTTGTATAGAACTGTCGACAATATGTAAAGTCATTGTACAACGTGTATCTGAAAAGCATGCTAAAATAACTGATATACAAAACACAACTGATTTGCAAATTAGAAACATGAATATACGAAAACCATTACTTGTGGATTTAGATTAGGTCAGTTTTGTTGAATAGTTTTATGTATACATATAATTCTGCAGCACTCCGTATGATATATTCAGTCGAGAGTTAAGCTGTACAAACATTAGAGTTTCATCGAATATACAGTGTGTATCCTACGTATTTGCAAAACTGATTGTTCTGAAAGTAAAGGTAGTGCAAAAAATGGTGGAGGACCAGTCTATATGAACACAAGTGCATATAAATTCTATTTTCAATATCAGTTGAAAAATGAAGAATGTTCCTTTGCATATAAAAGATGCTAGATCAACAAGTTGTTTGAAAGGAAAATATTCTGTAATATTCACTCCAAACATACAAGAATGATAAAATCTTTTAAATTCCTAAACGATAGATTAGTCGTAACAATAAAAATGAGAATACTGAACTAGTCGTTTGAATTACATGTGGATTATCTGAGCATCACTTGTAAAAGTGCACCTTAGATTTATTAGGTCGCGCAATGCTCGCAAGTGAAACCAAAAATAAAGCACACTTCGATTGGTTTTTAATGACTGTATTTACAATATTGTGTGTTTGTGTGCGTGTATGTGTGATGTTCAGCGGGTGAGTTCTGGTTTGAGTATGATATTTACAAAAGTTCGGGCGCGCTTCTGACGTCGCACTTCACCCTCGTTGGCGATATGCTTTGTCAACAACATTTTCGAAAATCACAAATTCCTATTGGTTGAACTCTGAAGGAGTAGGGATATATAGCTAGGATTTCCCGAGGTTCGTGGTGGAAGAAAAGGTTCCTTCAGGAAAAAACGGACGCCTGCAAATAATTAAAATCACGTGGCCAAGTTTGGCTTGACCGCGCCGAGGTTGCGGGAGTCACCCAACGGTACAAGTTTATGGCGATATTTTTTCTTTTTTTTTTTT
>NW_015374319.1:0-1487 GCF_001272555.1 Dufourea novaeangliae | reverse complement strand
AACATTGTTTTCTGTAACAAATGCACAGCCACAAGAGGTATTTGTTTTGGCTCCGTCCGTATAGACGGGAATAGAGTTGTTTTGGTTAATATAGTCGTGGAGTATGGTGTTGAGTGTTTCGCTATTAGTGTCTTTTTTCTTGTATTTTTCGAAGAGTGATAGAGTGGGCGTGTTAATGGAAATCCAAGGGGGGTAGGGGAACGGGTTGCGGTTTTCGACATTTGGGAGGGTCATGTTTAGTTCGTGCAGAGTCTTCTGTATTCTTGATGATATGGGCTTGGGGAGTGTTTCTTCTTATTGGTGTTGTTTGATCGGTTTTTTGGTAAAACATAATTGCTGGTGGGGTTATTTGGGGTGGATAAGACTGTGAGAGCGTATGTTACATCCAGCAGTTTGCGTCTAATATGCAATGGGGGCTCGTTTAGCTCGCTTTGTAGGCTGGATGTAGGAGTGGTTCTAAAGGCACCCGAGATAATTCGTAGGCAAGAGGATTGGATGGGGTTTAATATGTTTAGGATACTTTTATTTGCTGAGCCGTATATCGTGGATCCATAGTCTATTTTCGATCTCACTAATGCTTTATATGTGGTTATTAGGGCGTCTCTATCGGCTCCCCAGCTCTTACATGCCAGGCTTTTCAACATATTGGTTCTTTCGAGGCAACTATTTTTAAGATTTTTTACATGTTGTGCCCAGGTGAGTTTTTTGTCAAATGCGATGACAAGTATTTTCATGTTGTCTACTGAGGAGATGGTATTTGAGTCAAGAGTAAGATTTATATCAGGAAGCTTTTTTCTGCCTTTCCAGAAGGTAATCTGCTTGGATTTTGACTTGGAAAAGAGGAAGCCAGAGTGTGCGGCCCATGAACTGAGGTTATCAAGGGTTGTTTGGAGGAGTTTTTGGGTGGTGGCTGTATTTTTGCCGTAGCAAAAGAAGGTAAAATCATCTGCAAATAGGCAGCCCTTGATCGGTGGGGTTAGATAGGTTACAATTTCGTCGATGGCTACAAGAAATAGAGTGACACTAATGACGGAGCCTTGTGGGACTCCATTTTGTATATATGTTAGGTCGGACATTGCGTTTTGTACTCTAACTTGAATGTGTCTGTCTGTAAGTAAATTAAGGATAAAAGCTATTGTGTTATTCGCAATTTTACGTTTTTGAAGGATATGGAGGATTCGCGTTCTCCATACCATGTCATAAGCTCTTTCAATATCGAGACTGATGGCCGTTAGGTGTTCGTTGTTGGCGAAAGCATTACAAATGGATGAGTGAAGGACGGTTAGATGGTCCATTGCGGAACTACTTTCTGAATCCAAACTGTGAGTTAGAAAGTAGGTTCCGTGATTCCAGGCTCCAAACTAGTCTATTATTGACCATTTTTCCGAGGAGTTTGCATAGGTTGTTGGTTAGAGCAATTGGCCTGTATGAGGAACGATCCAGCTTGTTTTTGTTTGGCTTTAATATTGGAATTACAGTGGCCAGTC
>NW_015374318.1:0-49772 GCF_001272555.1 Dufourea novaeangliae | reverse complement strand
TACCATCCTTTTACCAGATTTCGTCTACGATTTTCTAAAAACTGACTACACCACTCTCTGTCCATCTGTGCCCGAAGGCACGAATCCTGCATTTCTACTATGTTCTGGGAGTCGTTGGAACGGTAGTGGAAAGTAGAGTAACCGCCCTACAGATCAGGCATACTTAATTTCGTCAAAGTATTTAAATAAAGAAAAGTACGGTCACACGGTGAGTCATCTCGCGATACAGGTGCGTGCCAGGATTCGTTTCGGCGAAATCGCGTGATATTTCTCGGAACGAGGAGTCGGCGGAATCTCGCGAGACTTCGGGAAAACTCGGGAAACCTCGGCCGCGCGACGGTGAACGAACGACTTATTGTTAGTCGAATTTCAAACATCAAGAAACACTGGATTAGCCATTGGTACACATAATACATATCCTTTTGTGCAGTTTTTACACGGGTCCATAGAAATAAAACACGCTGCAAACCGCACACTATCCTCTACAAAAGAAATTCTCAAATATCATTCAATTTTCTGGTTCGCGTTATATCAGACCATCCCTTAACACAAATGACAAACAGGCACAAGCCCTAGGAATTTTAAACCGGGATATTTATGTCAGTGCAATAGAATCTCTCCTCTCTGTCGTTTTATATATAAATCCGCCGCATCAGGATTGTAGATTTCTTTTCTTTCTTTCAAACGGCATTTCCATCTCGTTCTCATTGAAATTCCCTCGGTGGACCCAGCGTAGAGTACAGCTTTAACCGCGTTGTGCGTCGAGCAACAGCCGACCATGCATTCTTAATCTACCATGGAAGTCCATTTTATTGTGAACAGAAAAGGTCTGTCGCGTTATTCGATGCGACTTCCGTGATTCGTTGACCACTGCCCAAGGTTTGGAATTAGTTTTTTTCTCCAATGAGCACTGGTATCTGCACACGACAGTTGACAGATTCTCGCAAGAAGGAGACTCGAACGATGTTTTGAAAAGCGTTAGAAACGTTCGATACAAAGTGTCTACTTTTAGCTAGTGTGACAGAAAATAATTTTGCAGAAAAATGAACAAGAATCCTTAGCATTTTTCTTAGCACTTCTCGTACATGATACAGTCCTTAACTCTTAACACTAGGTTTACGGGCGCGTCATTTTGACGCATTTCGAATGCTTTGTAACCTCGAAATTCTCTATGTGGTATACCTATCTCAATAGCTATGCATTAATTTCAGAGATCATAAATTGTGTATTATATAAAATAAGTTGTTTTTTAAAGAAAATCTGCGGGTTCGTTGATGCGTGCCGTGGAGGTACCTACACGATAAGTGCCCGTAAACCTAATGTTAAGTACGGGAATATGTATATTCAGGTAACTGGTTGTCCAAACGCAAAAAAAAATAGGTTAATAAGTGATACTAATGAAAATAATAGGGTGGAGCGAGGCGAATCGGATTATTTTTTGTTTGGTAATAAAAAAATAATAGTCAACGCTTAGAAAGCTAATTGTTTATTATAAATTCGTAATTAGTACACAATTTAATTTGAATATTAATAATAAAAAAAATGTTTAAACTTAAAAATTTTTCTTTTGCAAACAAAAACGAAGAAGTGAGAAATATCCAATTCGTCCCAACTTTTGGAGCGAATCGGATAATCCAGAAATCTCTGAAGAAACTCAGATTTTCATAAAAAAGATTTTTAAATTAACTTTAAAAAATATAATTTAATGATAATTAGGTCAACTGACACTACTTGGCACATAGGTTGCGAGTATAGTGTCCTTTAACACTACCTCTATCAGTACAATTCTCGTGAGACCTTGAGTTGACCTCTTCGCAAACATGCACTGTATCCGATCTTCTTTCATTTTTTCTGGATATCATGATCCTTCATTGGTCTTTTTAATGCATTGACGAACCATCTGTGTATAAATAATTATCACATTTATAATCATAAAAATATTCAAATGACGAAAAAGAGTGATCCAAATCACCCCAAATGACATGATGCGATTGGCCCCATACACGAGGACATCAAATTGAATATACGACTTATCTGAATAGACGAATTATCACTGTTCAACAAATTTGAACTTTTTTTCGTTTTTAGAACTTCTAATACGCGTTTCTGATAGATCTTTCTGCGCTGAAAACGAATCTGCGACCCTTTCCTTTCCAGCACGTCCAGTTTTTAAAAAAATCAATTCAACAGAAAAATTGAAAATACTTAACTTTGGAGCTGTGTTGTACTTTTACAGTAATAATTATTCAATTTCTTTTAAACGAAATAATTCTTTGGACTCTTCCGAACAAAATTATAAAAATTGTTATTATATTATAGACATCCATATATGTTTAAATAATGTTCAAAGTGCGAAGAACACCGAAAACGCACCACTTTTCGCTGATATTTTTCAACTTATTTCAAAAACTAAAGGTCTAAGAGAAAATCTAACCATAGCACACGATAGAGTAGGCATTTCTGCGCCGGAAAGTGTCAAGGAAAGTTACAAAATCTGTTTTGTTTTCAATAGAAAAGCGAAATGGTTCAGCAAAACCCGCGGCGTCGACAGTGATGGCCGTACGCGCCTAGCGCTTCCGTTACGCTGGGCAGCAGGCAAGGCGACCGCCGTCATTGAGTACCACTGTCACCGCCGCGTGTTTTGCTGATCTATTTCGCTTTCCTATTTAAAACAAAACAGATTTTGTAACTTTCCTTGACACTTTCCGGCGCAGAAATGCCTACTCTATCGCGTGCTATGGTTAGATTTTCTCCTAGACCTTTAGTTTTTGAAATAAGTTGAAGAATATCAGCAAAAATTGGTGCGTTTTCGGTGTCCTTCTCACTTTGAACATTATTTCAACATATTTACATGTCTACAATATAATAACAGTTTTTATAATTTTATTCGGAAGAGTCCAGAGAATTATTTTGTGTCAAAAGATACTGAATAACTATTACTGTAAAAGCACAACACAGCTCCTAAGTTGAAAATTTGTAATTTTTTCAATAACTGGACATGCTGGAAAGAAACTGTTTGCATATTCGTATTCATCTCATAAAGACCTATCAGAAGCGCTTATTCAAAATTGCAAAAATTTTTACGTGTTGATCAGTGTTATGATACAATAATCTAAAATATATGAAATACTAAATTTGGACACCATAAAAACTAGTAATAATACACACATTTGAATTTTCAAACTTACCGTTTTATTTTAAGTACGAAATTATAGATTATGTATATTATATTCGCTCCAAAATTATAACGTTCGCACGCGTTCATCTCATTAGCACCATGTGCCAGCACTAAACAACTACGTAAAACAATAGATGGGTTATTAGATTGGGTGTGGAGGACAAGGATAACGCAATATGAACAATCAAAATGCTCGTCTCCATGATGATATAACAAATATGGACTGAATTCTTATGTTGATCTGATTCGCCCTGTGTTCCGATTAGCCTCAGTCTAGCCTAAGCAGGCATATAAACAAGTAAATATTTGGTTTACAAAAAAAATATCAATATAAGTGTAATGCGGTACAAAGATGAAGCTTTACTTCTTTCCGTTTTTAGTTCTTTTCGTTTCGTCGTCTATTGACGACAGCCGTAGTTATAGGGTTAAGTTTCGAGTTAAAGTCTACAAAAGAAGTATAGGAACCGACTTTTTTAACAGTAACTTTGTTCACTACTGAAATATACTATGAGTAGTAAGTGTTCGAGTAATATTAGGCGTATTAATAAGAAATCCACAATTTTTTTTTAATTACAAGGCTATATATTTTACCTTAAAAATATTTTCCCAACCATTCATTGACTAGAAATGACGTAAGATGTTGGGAGACCATTGTGAATACAAGTGAAGCACTATAGATCATCGAGTTTCATAAAGAGTAATATGTACTACATAGGTAATTGCGTCAAGTAATAGTGGATTACCTACTTATTGATACACCTAATATGTGTATTCTTTTTTAATGTATGTTTTTCATTCTATTCGATACATTATTATATATACAATAATGTAAATTCTTAGACTGTGTTTGTCAGCTCTTACTTATGCTCTATCCCTTAAATTTCTATTCACAATAAGTAAAAAACGTATTTACATGTAGCAACTGTTTAATAATTATTTCGTATATTACTTGAATGTCGTATGTTACATAAATAATATGTTGTCAAATAATGTATGTGTTTCCTTCCATTTTATACTATTTATTCTGCTAAACATATTGATTATATACATATATACCTAATAATGTAAATTCCTAGAATTTGTTAATGTCTGTCTTAGAATTTCTTAACATCTCTTATATGCATGAGACACTACATTCCTCAAGTTTCGATTTACAGTGAATAGCAGTGTTTACACAACCACGTTTTACCAATACCTAAGTCCTTATATTACTAAATTATGGTATAAGTAGTAAAGCTTCAAATAATGTATTTCTTTCTATAGTGTATTATTCATTTCGTTGAATAGATTTATTATAAAAGACTACTCTGTTACATTTACAAAAGACATTATGTCAGGAAGCCAGAACTCGTTAAACAATACAAACTTTTCTTCCACCATTTTTCTCGATCTTCATTTCAAACAAAGTTATAGCCCAGCTCAGTTACCGCAGTCAACCTGTATAATTGTACATTTGAATTTCAATGAAGTTAGATTACAGTGTGTACATTTTAATAATAAACCTGGGACAGTAAAGTTGAACTTCCAATATTGGAAATAATTCTGCTTGTTGTCTAACTTATCGTCCCGTATAAACTATTCACGGTAAACGTAATGATCCAAGTTTTTCAATCTAAATTTCTCGTTTTATAATTCACTATTACATTTTTAATTAACTACGGAGTGAAGAATTAATCGATTAAAGTAAACATTAGTAATCGTTCATTACTACATTGTAGCATGTGTTAACTATTTTCAACGATTTAAGTAACTATTGGAAAGTCAATGATAGTTTGAGTACGTGAAGGTTCTTATTATTGCTATAATTTCAAAATATTTAACAACCAACCAACAACAAACCAACAGTTGTGGTATAAAATTCGTTATAATGAATAACATTTTCATCCATCTGTGTAAAATATATCGTATTATGTATTACTATGTACATATCTACATATCTACATTTCTTATGAAAAATACGCGTGACGCTTATAGTTTTAGTTTACATTATAAATTCAATAAAATTGCCTTTTATATTAGAGTTTTATATCTAATCAAGATGACAAATATATTTTACTGAACAGAATGATAAAAATACTTGAAATCACAAATCTGACGAACAGTTTCGATTCAATATGGCGGTACCAAAGTGTTAATAATTTCGTAGTTCTAGCTCAGAAGTTCTTCCTTTCTTTCACTATTTTTTCTTGTATAATACCTATCACATTGCAAACTTTTTGCTGAAAACGGTATGTTAATTTCTTAAAGATAGTAGGCGTACCAGGAATGAACTGATGCAACGATTGACCGTTGACACATGCGACTGCCCTACATGCAAATACGACAGAAGTCGTCGTAAGTCTCGATGGAACGTAATTTTGCATAATAACCCTAAGTGGTTGATTGGATCACCAGTGTTACAATGTATAATGCATTGTGAAACCGTTGTAAATATCACGTTTCGTACCGTTACTCGATAAAGCTGGCTAAAACTTGTTTGAACATATCGAATTTTCTGAAAAAACTTAAATGGATAGTTATAGAAGTTCTTATTGACGAAAATTTAAGACAAGTAATAACGAAATTTAAGCACAGTACGAGAAAAAACATACATACGCGACTAATAATTTCTGAAAAAATCAATTTTAACAATTACAATCGACACACTTGTACGAAAAAGTATTATGAATGAGCTGAGTAGTATAGGTAATTTATAGGAATTCCACTATAATTAATATGATAAATAATTTTTAATATATTGTATATTAATATTTAAATATTTATTAATTATGATTTCAGTGTAGTCATAACTTGGTGATTGTTTATAAAGTAATAGTAGTTTATTAGTAGTAATATGATAATATTAATTCATTGTCAATATTTCACTAGAAGTCTACCTACGTGTTTCACATGTGAATACACATTATGTGTATGTAAAATGCGAACGTTGATCGAAAATAGTTCACAAACTGCTTCCAATATTCACACTATTCTTTTATTGGAAATGTTTGCTCTATTAGTCGAATAGTTGGAGTGTTTACAAAAATCAATAAATAAATCATAATTCTGTGGACTGCATACATATAATAGAACCTCGCTTATTATCGAAATATCCGTTGTCGGAACAATCCCTCAACCGTACATTCTTTCATCGGAGCATTCTATTATCCGAACACTATACATATATCAGACTTCTGGCGTATTCTACGCGTGTACAAAGACCATACTGTATTATAAACAACGTGTCCTCTTTTCATTCATTTGTGTTATTATGCTTAAAATACATGAAATTTCATGCGATAAAAGTTCTTGTTTTACTATACGAAAATTCTGTTATCTGAATAATTTTATCTTCCTATTAGTTTTGATAATCGAACTTCTACTGTATTAAAATCGGGAATATCGAATTCGCTTATCAAGTATCTCACTAATTTTTGTACAAAGTGAATAAAACAGATCATCTCTATAAGCACACTATGTAATTGCATGCAGAAAATGATGACTACTTCAAAAGTGACGTACATATGGAAGTATTTTCGATTTGTTTATAATAATTTTTCTTCGCTAACCAAGGGACACTTCTTCCAAATATGTCTCGTCAAATGATCGTGTTTATTTGCACGCAGGCAGCGGACTGGACTGCCAACGAATAAATGAGGAGAACGGTGTGAAATTGTTTTTCGCATTGAACGAATGAATGCATCGATCTCTTTCCTCTCGCAGTACAGAGTTATCTGATTCAACCTGTATCGATAAAAACGCTTATTATTGCGTTCACGGTGAACGTCGATCGAACGAAGCAATGTTTCATCGGGCCATTCGATGTAAAGTAGACTGTAATCTTCGCAAGAGTTTCGTGTCATTGATACATTACCTCGGTTCATAAATAATTTCGATTGTGTATCAGTATTGAAATGTAAGCAAAATAGAATCTTTTTTTATCTTATATTATATCATTTCGATAGCAGTCGATTCAGAATGAATAAATGTAACGTTTCTAATTAAATATACCTACCACAATTACATTTCATAGGAAGGTACACTTCATTCTGTTTTTACACGATTTTCATTTAATACGGCTTGATAAATTTGTGTTTTTAAAGTCTTTGATTGTTCATTTTACCTATTTTTTTTAGGAAATAGCACTGAATTAAAAACATTCTTCATTGGTTTACTAAGTTTGTACGGTCCACGGACAATCCACAAACTTTTTTATATTCATGGTGTCCTTTAACGTTTTTTTTGTACACAGATCTTTCGAGAACGTAACTATCCTTTAAAAATAGAATTAACTGTATTGACATTAGCTGTACATATAATATCGATTTCGGTTACATACATGTAGATTGCGGACGTAATTACACATGCGGTTGCTGTTTCGATTTTCAAACCATTTCCAATACTCTGACTATGAATTCTAGGAACGTGTGTTGAATATTAGCAGCCTTATTATATTCGTTTTTAACTTGAATCTCCTGGCCCGGATAATAGCAGAATGTTTTAGATAAATTTTGGTTTAAATCTTCGCGTAGTAAAAGTTGTAATACAAGAATAAATATTAAAATCAGTTCTGCTGAAACTTCGTGTTACTTAATAAATATTAAACGAAGTTAAACATTAACAAATTCTAACACGTTTTGCACATGTTACGCGTTTATAATGCCATTTTTTATTCCTTGCAATTTGACAACTTTTTTACTTCTATCACAGTTATGTATAATAATTGACATTATAAAATTAATATACATAATGAAACTCTTTTTTGTTACTTCTAAAAAAGTGAACCCTTTTGAAATATTGGCATGCTATGCAATGCTCAACGCTTGAATTCCAGTAAATGAAACAAACGAAGGACAGTAAAGTCTTACTTTACCGATAACCTTTTAAAAGCATATGAAAATTTGTGTCATACCATCTATACAAAATCAAAAGGAACTATTATATACTGACAGAAATGAAAGCATACACGATACTAATATTTAATTTCGTTATTTTAAGTACGTAGCCATATGGCTACAGTGGAAACAAAAGAGTTAACACAGCTAACAATTTGTTGTCAAAAGACAAACACACTTCTTGTTAAAAGTGATTTTTAATTTTCTCTATAAATTCTTACAGGACTTCAACGAGTACATGGTGACTCATAAATGCATGTCAATACTTCAGGGGGTAAATCTACACACTAATATAAGTAAAAAACGTCACATGAACCTACATATTATGTCATACAACCATTAGACTTTTCCTTTTGTGCCATTTAAATACTATTGTGCATTCAACGCAAGTGAATAATGTGCACGATCTGCAAGAAAGGACATTAAGTGGATTTGAGACTATTCGAAGAATACCTGGTATTTTCAAGCGAGTGCGAAACTCAATGTGTGCAGTATGTAGTGTGTATTCAGGCACAAAATGGGCACTTTGAACGTTTCCTTTAATCATCCATAACTCGTAAACTACAGTATATAGGACATATGTTCACAGAGCATTTTTTACTTATATCAGTCTTTAGACTTACCCCCAGAAGTATTGACATGCATTAATGAAACACCCTGTATAGGTGAATAAATTTAGTAAACAGCCAACACCGCGTCAGTATCGCGAAATAAAATGGAATCATCCTGGTAATTAAATTGCATATCATACGAAAGGTACTGTTTCATTTCAGATAATCTCTGGCGACTGTATTCCCAGAGCCTCGTATTATATTTACCACAGCTTATTCCCGGTGTACATTTCCACTGTAAAAATTACGACGTTATTACAGAGCGCACGTATCTGTCATTGGATTTCAACGTTATTGTTGCACAGTGACCACGGGATCGGTACAATGTTTCCGTGGCTAGACCACGAAATAATGGCGAAACTCTGCGCCCGGCTCGTGGTCACCCGACGAAATCGCGAAATAAACGGCATCGCGGGACGAGTTTACCCGGGTCGCAAAACCGATTAAATCAAACCCTCTTCGACACGACCGTGATTTGATCAAAATTAAAATCGTATGCAATTGGGGAACGTGTTTGCCCTGTGATGCTTTATGTTCCTGCGAAACGGTTATGTTCCTGACCAGCGTTCGAATTTTAATCTAACAACTATTCGGTGAAATTGCACGTGAAACGTCAACGGGCCATTAAAGAGCTGATTAAAATAATTAGAGACTATTTTTGAGGTAGATGGAGACTGATTAATTTGAGCTATGCTCAGCGATGAATAACTTTTATCCCAAAACATACATAAAAAATTTGTTGCGAACATAGTGCCTTAATATGGCTTAAAATTAATAATGCGTAAAATAATTTGTAAATCAAGTTTTATTTCAAGCGGTGTTAGAAGTGTTGTCCATTACAATCAATGCGCTTGCGTAATCAGATTGAGAGTGAACGAAGAACTTTTTCTATTATGTAACTTTTCTATAATAGTATTTCTGCAGTTATTGCGGCACATGGACTAATAATACTTTCTCGCATATCTTCGGCCGTCGTTGGTGGCTCGCGGTAAACTTCGTGTTCACAATGGAAATAATCGAGCAGCGTTAAATCTAGCGAGCGAGTTGACCAAGTAATGTTACTGCCACGTCCGATTTAACGGTGAGGAAACATCCTATTTAATATTTGCCGCGATTGCCGAGCATAATGTGCTGGACAGCCGTCCTGATGATACCACATTACTTGAGGTATTACACACGGTAAATTTTCTAATAGGCCTGGTAGTGTTTCGGACAAAAATGTGGAATATGTTTGACCTGTTAGTGATCCTTTAATGAAGTACGGTCCAATAATTTTGAAAACATTCACTTTCCACCGGTTTTGGTGGTCAATTTCACAAATCCAATGTGGATTTTCCGTTGCCCAATAATACATATTTTTTGGATTAACATCTCCGCAATTTGTGAATGTGGCTTAGCGAGCCTATAAAACAGTCTGTAAAATGTAGGGGGGCCGGGGCAAATTGAGCCTTGGGCTAAAGACAGCTTTCTTAATTATTTATTTGAATATAGAATATATTTACAAATTCTTGTATCATACTGAATTTATATAATATAATGATGATAATTATGCACATTCAGATACTAAACGATGTAAATTCATTTAAGAAATTAGCAATTAAGTTTTAGGTACCTCCAAATGGTTTTTCTTCAGATTACCTTTTCCGATAAATGAGACATGAACATACTATTTTAACACAAACCTTTTTTCTGTGTGTTTAAAACAAACTTGTAAACATATGTATACACGCGTTCCAAAAAAAAATGACCCAAACATTATTAAATAAATGATTTGTCACTGAGTATGCATTTGCGGTAAAGTGACGGGGGTAAAGCGGGCTGCAATGCGAGAGAAGGTGCGCATGCGTGAGTGAAGTGTTACCGCGCGAAACTACGGCGGTGCAGCTTGCGCTAATTATTTATTTTCTATAGATATCCAAGGTAATATAAATTCATTTTCATTAATTTAATATTTATTAATTCATATTTTAATTTTTATTAATTCATTTCTATAAATTTAACCTACAAAATGTTGTATGGATAATTAGAGGTTTTTTAAATTTATTTTATCAAAATACTTAGAATGAGGACTTATAAACGAAAAACGAAAATGCAATCTTATGTATTTGTTTTATTAATAGCACCTATAGGAATTTAGTTCAATTTTTTAGTAGTTTAATAAATTATAATTAGGATAGAAAGAAGTATTAAGTACAATTAAATACATATTGAAAATTATAATTAAGATAGAATTAAGTTCATCAGTTAATGTTCAGAAGAGAATGTGTTCCTTTAATTAAAATTTAAGGACGTTAAATTTGCAGTAGAAAATATTGTAGTTTGAATCTTTAAAAAATTCTAATAAAGTTAATTTAATAATTATGACCTTCATTAACTCGTAATCTGTGTCGTGGAGTCTGGGAGACTCATGCAAAATTTCTATTTTGTGTCACACTTATTTTTGCGGTCAATCGGCCACGTAGATTTCCGTACCTTTGTAAAAATAGTTAAATTGAAACATTATATATAAGAAATAAGTGTAGGCTTGACGTCAAATTATTTAAGACAAAAATGGGACGACGTCGATAGGTTAAAGCTCATATTACATTTCATTCCTTTGGGCTTTTTGTTTTCAAGTTGAGTTTTAAAATACTTTAAGTTTTTTTATATTATAAAATTATCCGTACACATTTTTATTGAAAAGAAAAAATTTTATTCTACTTTATACTTTTTTCGGGCCACTTTGCCCCGGTCTCCCCTACCATTCGAATCTTGCATCTGGTGCAACAACCACTCACAGAATTGTACGCGTTTCTCAAAATCTCGTACGTACATGTAGCTTCTGATGTACTGACAGATGATACGAAGGAAATTATCCGAATTGGTAGAAGTACGACATCCTTCATCATTTACAATTTTACGATAGTTACGTTTCTGTGCGATAAAACTGCCATGTTCTTGGAGTCTTTTACTAACAAGGGAAGATTCCGAACCCGAAAACTCTGATTTTAATGAAACTTTGCATGAATGTAGAGAATACTGAACTATGCCTGAAGCAATTTTTTTTTCGTGCCCGTTTTCACTCTGAAGGGAATCACTGTGAAATCAGCCCTTAAAGTTTTCGCGTTTTTTCGTTTTCTTGACATAACTTTGTAACGGTACGAGATAGAGTAAACCTGTAAGTACAGAAATTATGATGTATTACGCTAAAGGGAAACATTATACTAAAAGGAACATTTTCTACGGTATGTCATTTATAAATAAAATGATTTTTTTTCTTATCTCACATATAAAGTATTAACCGTAACAGACAGAGATAGTCATTCCATCCAACAATGTGCCTTTATTAATGGTTTATTGATTTATGAAAGCATATAATTTTTATAAATTTTTTTCTTTGCAAAAACAATTTTCCACTTTTGTACTTCTATACTTACGCATATATGTGATATCTTGTGTCATTCATATTTTGTAACTTACAGAAAGTTTAACATGTGGGACTCCATTGACCGAGTTATAAAATAATTACAAAAGAAAATAAACGCGTTAGGAAATTGATTTCATTGCGATCTGCAGCGACGCTTTGTCATGACTGTGGCTTTTGCCTTGCGACGGCATGATCAATTGTGTACCTACTATTACGATTAATAACATTGAAAATTCGGTTTGGCATGTTATTACTCAAATTCTGAAGCGTCTACACTTTTAATTCACATCATGCCAACAGTACTGTCGACTTCAGATGATCTGGTGTTTGATACACATTCATTCTTTGATGCATACACACACACATTTTGGTGTTAAGAGTCATATTAGATCAGACCCTCAATGACGCAGACAATCCGTCTTCGGCTTCAATGATATTGTACGTTCCACTGACGCAGTGCGATCGTTGATTATTTTTTTAACACACACTCCCATTAGTGTCAAATAAGGACAACAAAGATACTACTGGGTTGGAAATACTCTTGGATAAATGTAATGCACGGACGAACCTGATGCGAAATCAGGGAGCCGTTAGGAAATGTTAGTTAATGCCTCGTAACCTTTGAATTTATATTCAATACAATTCGAGCGGTAAAGTTGTATTAGTGTGAAAACGGTCGACCCGATATTATTCTAAACTAGAGGAAACTAGTATATCGATAATACTACAGATTTCTGGATCGTGTTATTGATTCAAAATGAACTACACAGATTTATAAAGTAACAGTATAATTAATCAGTCTTTGGTTACTAATATGTGTTGTGTAGTGTTGTCGCGTAGTAGTTAGTAATAATGAAATAATAACTGTTACCGAAATAAATAAGTGCTCGGTGTTAACGCACTGATGATGCGGGGGCTGTGAGTGGATTTTACGGAATAATGTCAAAGTAATAATTCTAGCCGGAATACAAATAAAGTGTTCTCGGTTTAGTACAAGGTTAACTGGATTCGAAAGGGAACTTTAGCCTGATCTCACTAATGTAATGACCAACTCACAAGAACGTGACGCGACGTGATTCTAAAGGCGACGATAAAGTTCTGATCCCCCGAGGGTTAAAATCAACGGGTTTATATAAGCCTAGAAATTGGTGGGGATGCTATGAAATTTCCATATAAGAACATTTTTGACGGTTGAAGTTGCATCACGCTTCCTAGTTTTTTGGTTACCACGCCGTGGGAACAGGTTTTACTCCCTCGCTTACTCGAGAGATAACGAAACGTAAGGACGTTTTCCTTTGCTGGGTACGAACTCAGACTATTAGAGCAAGAGGTATGATAGAAAATTCTTCGTACGTAACAAACTAGACGTGTCACACGTTTATTCAAATTTACAATTTTGGGCACTGATGTATAAAAAAGAAACAAAATTAGATAAAAATTTATCTCCTGTACTAGTGGTTCTAATGTGTGAATACTACATAAATACTATTAAATTTTGCTAGAATCTTTATTCTGCTATCTTTTGCAAATGAAAGTTGTAAACATTTCATAATTGTAACGTACTCTTTGAATTGCTGACATTTGAGCAAATAATTTTGGAACACTGTGTAAAGTCTGTTTTTTCACCATTTTTGCGTTTAAAATTTGTCTACTTTTACGACGACTTGGCAGAGAAAACTACAATAATACATACAATGTTCCCAGTAGGTTAATCTACGAAGTTAAATGTAGTTGTCTCGTGAAAAGATGTAAGAATCGCTTATTTATTACCGATGCATGAATATTGAACGTGCACCAGTATGATGAGCCAATAACCTACTTTAGCCATGCATGATTCAGGCGTAAGCTCGCTCGATATTAGCTCCAATAAAAGCGAGCTCTGTGCGTACTATTGCCATTGACCAAGCCATGTACACGAAAGTCATTGTCTATTCAGGATTCCGAGGGAATCGATTTTTACACTCGTCAAAGCAGATATTCAGAACAGTTATAATTCAATTTTATTTTAACTGGACGAATAGCTCTCCATGATGTTAGCTTAAACATTTCAACAAATGTATCCATGATAAACGAATTTAGACAAAGGACAACTGAGAAAACTTTGAACAATATTTACTGACATAAATGCATCATAAGTTTCTTAAATAAACTTCAAAAAAATTGTAGGATGTTAAAAAAAATGTATTAGACCCTTCTGGATGGCAGTTGCATCATTTTTTTTAAAAGTGACAGAAGTTTACTTTTCCTTGTGACGAGATACTTGAAGTTTCACATTTCAACCCACTAAAACCACTCTGTTCAACGTTTAGTAACTAATTAGAAGTAAGGATATTATACTGTCTTAGCTTTAATATTACTTTTAAAGTATAAAAGGGGAACAAATTTTTAGATGAATCTAACTTAAGTTTAGTGTACGGTTCCTCGTAAGCCGTCGGACAGGCAAGACGTACGTCGGAATAGCTCGCGAGTTGTATACGAATACATAATATCACAAGTGTAGTGCAAACACAAGTGTACACAAAGCAGCCGGTGGGGCTACCGTAGTATGAGTCCGTGTTTGTGTATCCACAGCAGCACAGAAACTGGAAAATAACTACATCTCGCAGAATCTACAAAACGCTACAAACGACAACGTCGAAATGATTACAAGTAAGCTAACTAACTCAGCACAAAAGTCCGCCATTAACAAAAGAAGGAAAATTCACCCAGCCATAAAAGTTACAGATGCCAGGGTAGACCCTTACACACACTCACCAACAGAAACGTGGCTACAACAAATACCTACAAGCAACACATGCAGCGTCTTGACGGAACTAGAAACATTCCAACCGACACCACTAATATAACGGAAACAGCAGAACCTCTTCCCATATACATACAAGCACAAATTTTTGAACCGCTAACAGAATTACTAGAACACCAAACGGGCAATCACAATTTCACCCTAAAACAATTAAAAGACTTCATCCCAAAACAAACATACAGCAAAATCGTAGAAGAATTTGTCGCGTCGCGTATACAGTTTTTAGAAATACCGTTATGGTCATTTTACCGTCATTGGGTTTTCTAACAGCTGCTAAGACCGAGGGTAGGATTTGCTACGTGACTTTTTCATTAATTTCCAAACTGCGAAACTCGGGCTTTCTTTAATTGCTTTACGACCCTTTATGCCTCGAGTCAGGCAAAGAGTGTTCGCCATGTGGGCGAATATTACCTGCGACGGAAGTCCGGTCTCCGCGCGGACCGACGTTACCTTACCGTCGAATATAATAGAAAAAGACTTTCCACCAGTCACAGGGCTTGTAGCTTGTATTAGCCAATGAAAATATTCACTGCGCTTCCCACCTACGCGTCAACACACCACCAGCGCCACGTACACCGAGACACTTTTCGTTTTTAGTTTTCTAAGCAGAACACTGTCCGTTAACAAGAACACATTAGCTCCGATAATCATATAGATTCTTGTACCAAGTTATTTATACTGTACCTCACAACCATAGTGCAGACTAGTTGATTGTTTAGTCAATAAATTTATACAATCCACTTTCAATACACTCAAACATCAACAACCCGACGTTTGAGATACGCGGAAGAGTTCGGCAACTAAGTTGAGCAGCTGCGTACGGTACAGAATTAATACAATACAATCACACTGTCCGAACTATTAAAAACATAGTAAAATATGACACCAAGCAGCTGCTGCCCCTCTTTGCCATAAAATTAGAACCAAACAATAACAGTAAAGATGTATACATCATAGAAAAACTATTAAGTACTATTATCAAATTTGAACCGCCGAGACCGAAACGTGACATACCGCAGTGCTACCGTTGTCAAACGCACAGCCATACGAAAAACTACTACACCAGGCCCCCAACTTGTGTAAAATGTGCATGGCAACCACCTTACAACATCGTGCTCACAACAAGGAAAAGTAGAAGACGTAAAGTGTAGTAATTGTCAAGAAAAACATCCCGCAAACTACAAAGGCTGTGTAGTAAGAAAACAGTTATAACTAAAACTATTCCCCACCGTAAGGAAAAGAACTCAACGAACAGAAATAAATAATAATCACTTACCGCACACCGTAGCATACAATCCGACACCAGCTCCCACAACTATCCATGATCAATACTTGAACACAAGCAACTGCAGTACACAATACACAACAAAACCAAAACCAAACCTCCGCCACTCACTCACACTACCACAACGAAAAAGAATCTACAGAATAAAACAGCTACTAATCCAATCGATAAAAAACACAGAACTCATAACTAACATGCTATGAACACAAACTACACTGCTACAACAGCAAACACAACATATAACTTCCATGATAGAACCACTAACAAAAATGGTCAATAATAACAAATAATGGATCGTTCAGTCAAAATAGCAGCATGGAACAGTAACGGGCTGCAACAAAAACTACAAGAACTCAAAGTATTTCTCCACACATATGACATCGATATTATGTTAACTTCGGAAACTCACTCCACAATTAAAAATCATGTAAAAATCCCACATTACACCATTTATGACACCGAGCATTCATCAGGGAAAGCACATGGGGCAACCGCCATCATTATCAAAAATAGCATTAAACACCACCTAAACAGCAACACCAAATACGACTACCTACAAGCAACTACAGTAACAATAGAAATCACAAATGGAGAAATACAAATATCAGCCATCTACTCATCCCCAAAACACAAACTCACTCTGGAACAATACGAGAACTTTTTCCAAAAACTGGGAAATCAATTTATACCGGCAGGAGACTATAATGCCAAACATAGACACTGGGGATAAAAAAAGAACATCACCCAGGGAAAAACACTACAGCATGTTATAGAAAAACTGACTTTAACAGCAATATCTACTGGCGACCCCACCTAGTGACCAACAGCAATTGACAAAACACCTGACCTCATAGATTTTGCAATAACCAAAGGACTAAATAGGACGCATCTCAAAATATCGTCAAATTCGGAGTTGAGCTCTGACCATAGTGAATAGTGAATAGTAGCACATGGTCACCCGGGGGAGAGGGATGTCGGTATCCCCCTCCTATGGTCTGTTTTTCGAAAGATGATGCCTGGGAGGTAGGCCCGAGTTTTCGCGGTGTTGCCGCGATCGCGAGACACCTACGGCACTTGTGTCTCTCTCACTCTTCGCGTCTTAGTCAATGACGTGCGACCGTCGACGTGAGTCCTCGCTTACGGTCGTCTGTCTCCATCACACGTATTACAAACCTCTCGAGAAGGACCTACCTAGAATCTCAAGGAGTGGGGACTGCGTGCGGCACGTGGCCGTCAATCATCCATTGTCTGGAAATGGCGGAGAATGTTGACGAGACGCAGAACGTTTTCACACGTCAAAAGTTAAAATACATGAAAAGAAAAAGTTTATTTCTTTTGAAAGAATGTATTGTACCCAAATATTGAGCAACATATTAAAAGGGGATTAAACTAATACGTAGGTTGTTAAACGCTACACGTGGAAATTGCATGGTAAAGAAGGAAGTTGGTTTACCGAGCGTTTGAACGAGAGGCTCTCGTGCCGAAGTGCTGGAGGTTGGAAAGAGACACACACTGGCAATGAGACCGTCACAACGTTGCACGAAATACGTAGCTCGCGTTGGATCCCCGCCAGGCCACGCGCCGAGGCAGGCCAACCTCCCAGGCATCATCTTTCGAAAAACAGACCATAGGCCGCGAGCCTGGCGCTAAAGTGCCTGGCCTTCACAAAGACTATGCAGTCTAGGGGCGGCGTTACCCGGGGTAATTTTTCCTCAGCGTTTCCACCCTTCTCAACTTTATAAGGCCCAGACCACTTGGAGAGTTCGAGTGTACTTTGCTCGAGGGGTGGAGTGTCATTAGGTCCCTACTTAATATGTTTAGCTAGTTGGAGTAAGACGTTGGGACAACCGATCCTTCGTCTCCTAAGGTGAGTACCAGCTCACTCTTGTCTTCACCCACAGACCGAGCCTGTACAAATGAAGGTATCATCGTCTGTAGCAACATCATTGGGAGAGAGCTGGTTTGCCTTCTGCAACCCTGTTAAGTGACCTGCCTATATCCCGATTGATTCAGGAGCCCCCCCTCCTTCTCTGTTTCCCACTTTAAAGCTACCACCACCCAGTTGTGTTTAGGAGGGAACGCTGGTAGCTCTGACCATACTCCAATACTGCTAAAATATATGCAAAATCCATTCGAAATAGATAATACGCCCACACTATGTAATAATACCACAGACCGGGCAGGTTTAGAACAATGATCAACGAAAAACTAAATTGTAACATCCCACTAAAAAAACCAGAACACATTCAGAATGCAGTAGACTACCTAGTAGTAGTAGTAGTAGTAGTACGTTTCTCCCGGGAGAGGGGAAGTGCGATTTCCCCCCCAAGGCCCAGCTGTGGCTCAAAGCGCCGGTAGCTATCACACAGCCCCCGCCACGTTAGCAGGGGGGCTGCCGTGGGCATTACCCGGGGCGATTGTTTCCCCCGGTTTTCCAACCCGACCGACTTTTTTAGGCCCGGGCCACATTCGTCGGGGCAACCGATCCTTCGTCTCCAAAGTGAGTACCGGCTCACTCTTTGCTTCACCCACAGACCGAGTCTGTACCAGGGGTGGAATCATCGTGCTTGCGTACGTTCCATCATCGAGAGAGAGCTGTGTCGCCTGTTTCAACCCCCTATTGTTCTACCTGCCTATGTCCCGAATATTTCAGGAGCCCCCCCTCCTCTGGTACCCCTCACAAATCTACCACCCCACACAAGGACAGGGAGGGAGTCCCGGGACTCCAACAGAGATACATGGGGAGGCCGTTCTAGCGGACCTCAAGGAGAGACGTGGTCGGGTTCGGCGATCACCTCCCCTGGGAGCCGCCGTGGACCATAAATGAATCCACCGCCAGTATGAATCTAGTCTAAATCTATAGCTGGGTGTGTGAATTTAATAGAATGGAAAAAAAAAGGTAGAGTAGATCGCGCCCTCCCCCCACCCTAGAGTTTACAAGGAACGCGACGCGAACGGTAGCCCACCGGACTTCGCCGAAATTTCCCCGAAGAGGAAATATCAGTTTCATCAGGGACCAGCGTCCGCGTTCTGGGTCGCAGGTCTCGCCCCTCCCTAATGGTCGACGCTCTCTCTCTCAGTAGACTACCTAACACGAACAATCCAAGATGCAGCTTGGTCGTCCACCATCGCCACCGATAACAACAAAACTGGCCTAACATATCCGGATCATATACTACAAAAGATAAAACAAAAGAGAAAAGCAAAATCACAATGGCAACAAAGCAAAACAAAAGAAAACAAAAGACAACTGAATGCACTTACCAAAAAAAGTAAAAAAAATCCTACAGGAGCACTGCAATAAAGAATTTAGCAAATACCTCTCAAATTTGACACCAATAGAAGATACAAACCATTTACTTGGAAGACAACAAGAAGACTAAAAACACCAATAGTGCCGACACCAGCAATAAGAAAAACGAACGGTTCCTGGACAAGGACTTCCTAGCCTCTACGTTCGCAGAACATCTACACGAAACCTTCCAACTAAACATCATGACAATAGGAGTAACAACAACAACAACAAACGACATCATTGACGACGAAGAACAAAACAGCACTATACACAGAACTACAAAAAAAGAAAAAAACGATTGATCTGAACAATGAAAATTAACAAAACTCCGGGCTTTGATCTAATCAGCGAAAAAATAATCAAAAACCTCCCAGACAAGGCCATCAGAATGATCACCATAATATTCAACGCCGTATTCAGAATTCAGTACTTCCCGAGCACATGGAAAGTGGCTGAAATAATAATGCTGTTTAAACCAAACGAAAGCATTGACGAACCTTCCTCATATAGACCCATTTCTCTCTTACCAATATTGTCCAAAATGCTAGAAAAAATACTTCTAACCAGAATCAAGAACATAATCAATACCAAGCAACTAATACCAAATCACCAATTTGGCTTCAGAGAAAAGCATGCTACAACCGAACAAGCCCACAGAATAATCAACAAACTCACGACTGCCTTGAAGAATCGGAAATACTGCACATGCCTATTCTTGGATATAGAAAAAGCGTTCGATAAGGTTTTGTGGGAAGGCTTACTGAAAATTATAAAACAACATTTCTCAGACGCAATCTACCAATTATTAAAATCGTACGTTAACAACAGAACATTCTACATAAAAATAAAAGACGTGCTCAGCCATACAAGTAATAAACGCCGGAGTACCACAAGGAAGTGTATTAGGTCCAATACTCCACACTTTGCACACAGCAGGTATCCCAACAACCCCAAACAGCACAGCATATACATTTGCAGACGACATCGGAATAATAGCAAGACATGAAGACTCACAGGAAGCAGTTAAAATCCTACGAAACCACATAAATCATCTGGAAAAATGGTTGGTAGACCGGAGAATAAAGGTAAACTACAACAAATGTAACCATATTACTTTTACCATCCGTAAAGGAAATACTCCAAAAATCACACTACACAACAATGAAGTACCACAAACAAAAGTGGTCAAATACCTGTGATTTCAACCAGATACAAAATTAACTTGGAAACAACACATAAACAAACAAATACAACAGATTAAAATTATAAGAAAAAACATGTTCTGGTTAACCAACCGATGCTCGAAACTAAGCACAGAAAACAAGTTACAGATCTATAAAGTCATAATAAAACCGATATGGACGTACAGCATTTAACTATGAGGTACAGCAGCCAAAAGCCACATCAACAAAATGGAAGTCATGCAATCAGTCATACTACGAACAATAGTCGACGCACCATGGTACATAAAAAATTAAGAACTACGGAAAGACCTACAAATCCCCACAGTAAAGGCGGAAATATAGCGATTATCCGACAGATACAAACTGAGAACTACAAACCGTCCAAACCCGCTAGCCAATACTCTATACACCGACAGCACCATTAGAAGACTGAAGAAAAAACAACCGCAGGACCTACATAGTCACGCAAGTTCAAATACAAACAATCTGAAACAGTGGTACTCCACTGAGAATAGCACCCGCATGCTATCCTTAACAACTAAGCCAACCCGCCGAATATCCTATAGGACAAATTGCAAGGAACCATCAGGGGTTACAAAACAAAAGTTTAGTGTTTGCAAGACTGTACTTACACCACTTAAAAAAACCAGCTCATTTTTTCAAGTCGAATTAAAGAACTGTTAACGTTTCTAAATCAATGAATTTTCTGTAAATACTTTCAGATGAAAGAAGTGTCGAAATATTTTTCCAAACAAGCAACAAACAAACAAAATTCCGAACGAAATGGAATTATTAATGTTCGCAACGATAGAAGGAAAAGAGACACTTGTCTTTAATTCAATCGAAACGTGTTTTTATCGAAACTAGGAGTGGTCTCTGTAAACGCGTCAGAGAATCATCCTTGAATACGAAACAGGAATTCTGGAAAAACATAATACACGCTGACAATTGCCAACTCGCAATTAAAATAGTCGGACGATTTGCGTGACATATTTCTGTCCTTCTTCACCTCAATGTACGTTACAAGCACATAACAAGAATGGTGCGGTAAATCTATCCACTTGATACGCTATCAGTCAAAAATATAAAATCAGATCTGATAATTACTAGAAGAAAAATATATTATCCTGGAGAAAAACATCTCCGATGTTTATGCAACCACTTTAAGGTTTGTGGAAATAAAAAACATGTCTTTAGTGTTATAATTCCAATAGTTCGCACAGATTGATTAAAATGGCATGCACTATTATTCCTTTTAATTTTAAAATCTCTAATTGTCATCATACTATAAAATTCTAAGTATTCTGTAATGAGAGTAAGAACAACAGTAACCGTAACGTATTCTAACGACCATTTATTTTCTACTAACCTAATAATATGATTGATTGACACGTCTGACTATTATTCACTCTTTCTGTAAGTAATAAACACAGATGATGGTACAGTATGATCTGTTATGTTCTTTTTATCAATTTATATCACGTTATTGTGGAAGCGCCTAATACTATATTGTGTCCAATATGTATATAAATTCACATGATTGCCAATAGAAATAATTGTTAACGACCAAATTCTATATATTTAGTTATAAACCAAACTCCAGAATTTCATTGTGACGGGATAAACAAACTTATATTTTGTGGACAAAATTTGTAACAATTTATTTTCCAAAAATTTCATAAGACCGGAGCATAGTTCTATCCTTAAAAAAATATTTCAGATATCATCGTAACTTTTATCCTAAAACATAAAAAATTTCTCTCGACTATGTAATACTCTTGATAAACTAAAAATAAAATTCTCATTTATTAAATTTTTGTAACAACAATGTTTTATATTAAATATTTTACACTCTTCAAGGTACACACCAACGTATGAAATACATACACATTAAATTTTTAATGGTGTTCTCACTCTGAGGAATCAGAAAGTAGTACGAAGCAAAAATGGTCAGACAGTTTTACGATGGTCCTCAATAAACTGGCACAGTTTCAAAGAAACCAGAATTTTCAGCTTGGCAGAATGCAAACGAACTCTTCTGTCACACTCACTTTAATTGCGTTACCCTCGACGAATTTCGCCTCTATTATCAGCATGTTCGTTCCAAGGAATGAGAAAGTATAACGCGGAGGTTCTGTAAGATCAGGGAAATAGAAAGAATGAAGTACTATAGGAATTTCCTTCTCAACAATAAACTCTTGAGTGAAAGGGGCTCTACAAGTTGAGGCCGCGCTGTCGTGACGAAGCAACCATCCATCACTTTAGGAAAACTTGAAATCGTTTTCCTCCGTACCTTTTTCCCGTGAACGCTGTACGCTGTACCGCTGTAAACAACGATGAACCCACGTATCTACTACCAATGGCACAACGTGCATTTCGACTCTACTTTTAAGAGAAGAATAGAATGTCTTAGTAGTTTCATTTTAATTTATTTATTTAATGCCGAATCAAGGTGACAGCCATTAGCGTGACCACTTTGAGTTACATCAGTGTACATTAATCAATCTACACTAATAGAAATATTTGCTACATCATTCTCATATTAAATATGTTATCACATATACCTCTCCTATACATATACCCTTATTGCGAAAATGTGTAGTTCCCTATTTTCGTCAAAATAAGTTCTGTATATGGCTTTGCAAATTTTGTATGTTTCTTTGCAAATTGTGTGTACCAGTTAACAGCATCTCCTAACTTACAAAACATAGTAAAATAGAGGTTTCAATATTTAATACTATTTACGTATTAGGTGTATGCCGAAGTAATGGCCATCGCCAATATGTTAGTATTTCACTTCCATTTTAGTTTATCAATAGAAAATTCAACTTTTGCCAGGTACATAGTGAACAATTATAAAAAGTGAGTTGAACTATTTCGAGTAGGAAATTCTTCCATATTAAGATTTGCATACAGAAAATCAGCCACAACTTTTGTGAACATCTAATATTTAACTATTATTCGAATAATAAGATCCACCTGAATCAATACACTCTTCCGGATAAGTGTCTTGATACCATGTTCAACGATATTCACACTAGGTTTACGGACATTTCTTATACTCCTATTTGTACGGACACGCGTCAACGAAATGCACATTTTCTTTGAAAAACAATTTATTTTTTTTTAATACTGAATTTACGATAGCATCAAATTGTCGCGTATCTGTAGAGATGGGTGTACTGCATAGAGAGTTTCGATATTAGAAGGCATTCGAAATGCGTCAAAATGAAGCGTCCCGTAAACCTAGTGTTAAAATGGCTGAAATGGAGCTACTTGAAAAAAGATATTTGAAGAATACAGGGGAAAAACCATAATAGCGCATTCTAAATCGAAATTGCGTTTTTAGCATCATGTGTTACAGCTTAGGGAAAGCGATCGAACTGTACTATAATAAATGAAAAAAAAACGTGCATAGATCAGAACAATTAAAAGCCAAAAAATTTTGGATTTAGGAATAAAAGATCAACATCACAATTCTCCAATGGATGAATGATCAGAGTTCAACTCGATAGATCAAAGCTTGGACTATAAAACCAAATGTCACTTTTTTCATGAACGTTTAATGTTCTTAAAAAAATTCAGAAACAGATTATATACAGGAAGAATATTGAATTTTTGATCGTGCATAGTGAGGGGCAGTTCAAAAAGTTTGTTTTTCAAATACTCAAAATTTTACATTCTGTAATTATGATCTTTTTTCCTTTGGATTCTTCGTTTATTATGCATTAGCCTAATTTAAAATCCATAGTCTAACTTTCGCTATAATTTGTAATGACTATAACGAATGAAACATTGTCGACGTCGGAATCATTTTCAGTTATTTGTACTTCGTTTTTCAGGCAATACTGATCGCCCTGGTGCTCGGTATCATAATCGTCGGAACAGTGATCGGCAACATTCTGGTCTGCGTCGCCGTGTTTCTCGTTAGGAAGCTACGTAGGCCCTGCAACTACCTGCTGGTGAGCCTGGCAGTTAGCGATCTCTGCGTCGCTCTTCTGGTAATGCCGATGGCATTGCTCTACGAGATCTCCGGTAATTGGTCCTTCGGCGCAATTATGTGCGACCTTTGGGTTAGCTTCGACGTGCTCAGTTGCACGGCCAGCATCCTGAACCTCTGCATGATCTCCGTCGATCGGTGAGTGGTATCGTGGTACCACAAGTTTAATGCGAAACTAGACTATCCGACAGATGACTCGTTTACTTTGGAAATTATTCGATCGTAGTGAATGGAACAGATAGTTCCTTCACACGAAAATTGCGTTACCAAGTTCATTTGTTCGTACGTGCTATCGGTCAAAAGTTTGTAATAAAAATTTAGTGAATATTAGGACACTTATTGAGTATGAAGTAAATGTGATAAGGATGTTTATGTATAGATTTTTGTGAGTGCATTGACAGAAATTGGGGTCCAACAGAAATTCACTTACCTTGTTTCGGTTTATCTTATAATATTAATATTGTAAGGTTAGCCCGTGATAGGCACAGTTAATTCCAACACCCACTGTAGGCACAGTGGTGGGAATCGGGATTTTCAAACTTTGTTGTCTCACAGCTTCTAGAAATAAGTAGCATTATTTGAATAAAACGTACTTTTTTGATAGAAAATTTCCTCAGGAATCGATCGGTGATACACACATTTCGTAAAAAGTTTTATGTTTTTCATAAATGTTAATTAAAGAGAGTAAGGTTTCGAAAATACTCAACACTTAAAATTGTTGCTGGTGCGAAGTAGCACCAGTGTGCCTACTATGGATTAATATTATTCACCTTACTAAGGGGTTAATCCAAGTCAAAATAAAATGCACCTTTTATTAAACTTTCTTATACTTTTCAGTATACTGACTTCTAGACAATGTTAAGGATATTTCATACACGTATAAAATCCGAAGCAAAGTAGACTGCAAAATGTTCTTGATAAAAAATTTTCTCAGGAATCGATTGGTGATACCCACATATCGTAGGTCTGTACGTAAGGCGTAAAAGACTGCGGAAGTTTATGCAAATTCACAATTTTATAGACTAGTAGTAGGTACATAAAAATTAAAATTGGACAGAGTTTTGTATTCTGTACTAGGGGTTTGAGTATGGTAGACTTTGCATAAATTGTAAATAGCGTTAAACGTTACAAACATTTTTATTTTATTAAGATCTTTATGTCAGAATACGCTGTAAATATATGAACATTCGTAGTCTAGTGATAAGGCCATACGAAGTTATTGAAGGTCGAAAATAAGTATTATTTGGGCTTACATTTATGCTAACATAAAATAAGAAACGTAATCCAAAGTATAAGATATTTATGAAATATTAATTTTTCTTCTACAGACCAAGTGTCCTAATATTTATGAACAGTCAGTACATAAATTAACTGCAACTTGTAATTAACCTGTTAGCCAGGTGTTCTTTCAAATCTAAACAGCTACAGAGACATACATATTTAAAGACGACAGAAGTTAATCCAACGAAGATTCTGCGTCAATAAACATGATTACAATATACAGGGTATTTCACCTAACTTGACCACCTTAAATATATCGCTTATTTTGTATGATAGAAAAAATATCAGGGGAGAAAAATATTCTGTTCGAAGGCGCCAATACGGTGATGGGCCGAATTTTTTTCTCAAGGTCATTTTTTTCGAGATTTCAAGGTCATCGAATTTTTTTTAGATGGGACTACATATTTTCACTACAACACTCTTATAGCATATAAAAAAAAAATCCAACGAGGTGCAATATGTTGACCTTCACGTGACCTTTAGCGAAAAAATCATGAAATGTTTGTCAGTAAGCTCAATACGCGTTCGGGGACGGTAAATGAACGAATTTCAATTTCATTGCAACAGTTTTTAGTTAAATCTGTATTTTAGAAGGTGTTCAAAATGTGCACCATGAACCTGGATACATTTTTGGAGGCGGTAAATTAATTCTTGCTGTACATTTTTAAGTTGCTCTGCAGTAATTGATCTACATTCATGTAGAACCCTTTGTCGCATGTTTTCTGCTGTTGTGGGAACATCATTGTAAACTTTACTTTTTAGGTGTCCCCACAGAAAGAAATCAAGTGGCTTACCTTAACCCTAAGATTTACTTTGATAATAATGCTTGTAAACATACTTCAGCCGATGAAAGGAGAATACGAATGTCTGTTTACAAGCACAAGGGACAATTACACGGTACACTGTTCCAATGAAATTGAAATTCCTTCATTTACCGTCCCCGAACGCGTACTGAGCTTACTGACAAACATTTCATGATGTTTTCGCTAAAGGTCACGTGAAGGTCAACATATTGCACCTCGTTGGATTTGTATTTTTATATGCTATAAGAGTGTTGTAGTGAAAATATGTAGTCCCATTTAAAAAAAATTCGATGACCTTGAAATCTCGAAAAAAAAAAAAATGACCTTGAGAAAAAAATTCGGCCCATCACCGTATTGGCGCCTTCGAACAGAATATTTTTCTCCCCTGATATTTTTCCAATCATACAAAATAAGCGATATATTTAAGGTGGTCAAGTTAGGTGAACTACCGTGTACACTACCGCCCACAAATATTTGTCTTCCCATCGAAGGAAGTTTTACTCGGTTTCATTTTGCATTTAACTTTGGCATTTTCAATAAATGATCGTAGATATTTTGCTTGCTTCGTGGTCCCTATTGCAAAGAAACCATTCTTTTGAAAAATTTTCCACATATTTTGGTAGGATGAGTCGCATCATCTATTTTGTATGATCCTATAAATACTACAAGACCACGATGCTTATTTTCAATTACATAAGAAAACGTGACCACAGTATCCGTATAAACCGAGTATATTTATGTGCGTAACTTGATGAAATAACGCGGTATATTTATTCTACACTCGACACAATTCGGTCCACTCAACGAGGGTAGCACGTCTTCGCCAAAAGTTAGAGTACATAAAGGAGACGAGCAGGAAGAAGGAAAACAGAATCTTCGCTGTCGTCGTTCGACACGACGCACACGGGGAACAGACCGGTTCTATTTAATCAGTCGCGAATTCGTATTTTGTTAGTCGCCCCTGTATAAATCCACCGTTTCTGACGCAGATTCTGTGCGATAACGAAGCCTCTGAAATACGGAGTGAAAAGGACACCGCGGCGGATGATCATCTACGTCAGTCTGGTTTGGTTAGGAGCAGCCTGTATTAGTCTGCCGCCTTTGCTGATTATGGGAAACGAGCACACGTACTCAGAAACCGGACCGTCCCACTGCGTTGTCTGTCAAAATTTCTTTTATCAGATCTACGCAACGCTGCTGAGCTTCTATGCGCCTCTTTTCGTCATGATCCAGGTAAGTTGTTCAACGATTCTTTTGTTAGGTAATTGTACGATTGGTGAAATGTATTATACAGGGTGTCTTCGAAATAGGTATAAGTGCTTGAAATAGGAGATTCCTGGGGTGATGTGAAACAACTTTTTCCTTAGCGACAAACTTCTCCGAGGCTTTGTTAACGAGATATTAATGAAAAATCCAGACCAATCAGAGCGCGCGTCTGCTGACTGCGCTCCCGTGGTAGCGTTACGCGGTTACGCGTTGCGCTTGTTATTTTCATTATGAAGAATTCGAAGCACACTTGTTTTGATAATACCAGAACCTCGTGAAATCTGTCATGTACTGATACGAGCATTTTCTGTTACCGCTGTGGGGTACGGGAGTACAGCAGTAATACACACGTTTAAATGACACTCAATTTATTCGTCTATCTGTACAAGATCTTTGCGCGCGCGACGAAGTTCCGTTCAGTACTTCGATACAGCCAGACTGACCTCCTCCGTCGTTACGCGCTAGCTTAAGAAGGGCGAAAAGAAAAAGGATAGATGGAGTAAAGAGAAAAACAGACGACGTAGGGGAGGAACCCGAAAATGCCGGGAAACTTGGAGAAAGTTTCGAGAGTAAAAAGAGAAATCAGCGTACAATAAGGACCACACAAGCTGGTCACCAAATGTGCACGGGCACTAGACCTTCACGACGCTGTAAGCAGGAAGTTAAAGTCGAAACAGAGAGAAAGAATCGTCGTAGAAAAGCTGAACAAAGAAGGACTTTTTGGAAAACCCAAGGACCCTCGATGAAAGTGGATGTAGGAGTAAGAACCCCGGGTCTCGCCCGAACCTGGTTACCAAATGTGCATGACAATAACCAGACTCGCACGAGACCGTGAGAAACGCTAAAACGAAATGGAAAGAAACAAGGACGTGGTGGCAGTCCTAAGGCCGCCACACCGCTGCTAGGACCGCAATAGTATTTTCTTCGCAGGTAGCGGTTTTGGTTTCGTTACTTTGGTAACGTTAAAACTTCCGCTTTTTCGAAGCGATGTATCTCGAATATCAATCGACATGAATGATTTTGTTCAGGATATATTTCGGCATACATACCTAGCTATAGCTCTTGTTGCATTTCTACGGCACTCACCAAAAACTAAAAATATATCCACTTTGTCACAATTACTAAAATTCCTTTTTACTTTTATCTTACTGAGATAGTCACGTATAAACACTGATGATAACTTCAATACTGAATCACGGACAGAATAGGCGATTACGATTCCATACGCAGAATTGGTCATGTTGATAAACATTGTCACGCAAACTCCGCGGTTTTACGGAAATCTTTACTGGTATTGAATCTCCAACTTGATATTACGCACAGACCATTTTCAATGAACAAAGCGACATTATTCTTTAGTTATTAGGTTTACGGCTAATAAAGATGAGTACTTTTTTACTCAAAATTTAACACTCTACGATATTTTGGCATAAAGAATATAGCATTCCATTTAAAGAAACAAAGTTGACCTTAAAGTTTCCGAAACGCCTCCACTGGCTAATGTATCCCTCCAAACCATACAACTGTTCTATAAAAATTTTTTCATACAATGCATACTTTAGAAGTTATTGAGGGTGAAGAGGTTGCGTGGACCACCCTGTATAAGAAAATCTAGCATAATATACTATAAAATAAAATCTGTAGTAAAAATTAAAAACCAACATAAATTCCGTCAAAAGGATCATTATAATTTCAGTAATGGTAAAATAGTAAATCTGTAATCCGTCATTTTTACGGGTTTGGTAATACTAGTGTTCTAAGTAAATTGACTATGTATATCTCTAATTCATATTCCAAATCGGTATACTGTCTGATAATAATTGTTACATTAATTTTAAGAAAGCCGAATACATTATTCTTTAAGAGTATTTTGAAGGGTTGAAATTATACAGAAAATAGTCGCAAATAGGATAGAATCTTTTTACATTATTATTAATATTTTATAGCTTATTGCATATCGCGAACTCAAATATATCTGTGTACTGTAAATCGATAAAGTTTGATGTCTAACAGTAACAACGTGAAGAAGGAAAAGCAAAAAAATGCAATACCGAGAAAATATAACATAATAAGAGCAAATTACAATCACATATCAACATTAAATATTTCATAATGGAAACTACAGTTAATCATTTGCTATATACACGACAACAAATTTTTCAATTCAACTTATTCTATTTATTATGTGGCAACTTTTTCAACATCTGTATGCATATAATACTGTAACATATGAAATATTGTATACTCAATACGCCATAAGTTGCAAGTCGTTAACATCTTTAAACGAAGCTTAAAATACAAAAAACGTATGAAGCTCTGTTCGTTTCGAAATTTCTCGTCGTAATTCTAGCCTATACACATGTGACCAAAACTTTGACACAATACGAAGTTTCATCCTAAAGTAGTATGGACAATTAGCTTTAAGAACCGGTCTTGAAAGTCCAAAGTACTTGCCGCGGAACAGCGTCACGAATTGTTAAGCTTCATTGAATTAATGGAGACGCTGACACCGTAAACTTATTATCGGACCATCGAAATTTAATAATATATTGGCCGACAACGAAGTTAGTTATCTTAATCTAGTCAAGCCTGATTAATGAGTTAGGAAGTGTATTACGTTACCAAGTGGGTCGTTCATAAGGTATCGACTACGATGAGTATAACGTCGACTAAATTTAAATCGGATAAATAACTACGTACAGAATTTTTGCAGGGGTTATACTTGAGATTTTTACATACAACTATTCATTTCAGCAGTGTAACTAAAAATATCTGAAGAACTTTTACAATATTCCACATTATTTGACCAAATTTTTTGGTATAATTAAAGTAAAGAAATATTTATACTTGAAATTTTTAAAAATAGAAAGCAATGTCGAAAAATACTTTCCTATAAAAATATTCAGTAAAGGAAATGAAAATTTACTTAATGCCGTTTTTATAAGAAAAAATGAGAGAAGCGTGAATATGTTTAGAATGGTGAAATTACTTTGTTATTGTTAAGTTAAAACAATAATATATGAAACTAATATGAAACTTACGTTTCGAAACATGCGAATTATTTTAAGTACAATTTTTCAGCAGAATATTAGATTGTATGTAGATAGTGAGAAAAGGTTATTCGATATGACACTAGAATTCTGATAATCCGGCACGTATAGTTGCGATTATGACCATGCCCACATACGAGATATAGAATAGACTTAACATCTTATCGAACTTCGTGTAACGTGTTCCGAAATACCGATCGTGCAAAAAGCAGATATTTTCTTGTCCGTTATGAGAACGATGAATTTAGGAATTACAATTAATTACATGTAGTACATTCAATTCAACTTGAGCTCATTGTAAGCCACCCGGGCTCTCTACGATTCTTCCTCTCCAAATTCGTATAATATACACTATTCGTATAGTATAAACTTACGAAAATATTATGAAGCTTTGAAGATAGTCAGGAAGATTCGCAAGTTATAGAAGAGGGAATTGTTTATGATGGACAAGTTACACTATTTTATAAGTCTAAATAATATTTAAGGCTATCTTTATTGAATTTGTGACGTACGTTGTAAAGCGGCCGCCTAGACACCGACACTTTCCCACCACCTAGGAATCGCCACTACGGATAAGCATCGTCGCCACCGTAGACGAGGAGCACCGCCGAACCTAGGATCCCAGGTGACCACTTAGGCTCCGACTAGCCGTTGCCACCATAGATGAAGGGCACCGCCGAACCTAGGATGCCAAGTGACCACTCTAGGCTCCGACTAGCCGTCGCCACTGCCGATAAGGGTGCAGATTCCAAAAAGTGGTATATTCCAGGATGTCGCCTACGCGGCGCCAAAACCGAGCGTTCCCACCAACCAGCCCCCACCAACTTTTAAGAAAAATCAGGGATATATATATATAGAGGTCCTAGCGAGCCCTAGGACCACTTCGCGAGCGAACGTCAATAGTAACGACATCTTCTGCATCCTAAATTTCCGATGTACAGTGTATACCATAACATTTTTATATAGTTGATGGTAAGAAGAACACGAGTGTCCTTCACCACATAACAACGTCGCCAGTGCGAGGGGAATTGTGCCGACTCAGTCGGTATGCCAAGGATCGTTTCAACGAATAAGCTTGAATTACATTTGGATATACACTTGTTTATTCACTAAGGTATACTTACAATGATAACTTACTGACTACGGTTATATTCCTAACAGTAGCTACGTCACATTGGTGAGCTCGGTGGCTCTTAACCTAACTAACTGAACTTAACGGTACGGCAATCGCAGGAGTGGGCTTCGGTGGCGTTTAACCTCACTTAACTAACGGATAACGGCCTATTTCTATCGGTACGTAAAATCGCGGTAGTGAGCTCGGCGGCTCTTGACATAAGTCATTAATCATTAGACGGTATCATCTTAACGGTACGGCGACCACGGTTGTGAGCTCGGCGGCTCTTAGCATATCTTAACTAACTATTCGACGGTGTTGTCTGAACGGTACGGGAATCACGGGTAGGGTAATAATCTAAGAGCTGGCTACATAGATGTCCACGTAACTGGATGTAGTCACAATTCTTACTTGAAAAGGTTGGATTAATATTGCTGATGTTACAAGCCAGGGCTAAGCGGCTGCAAAACCCGAGGAAATGGTGAGTTTGGTTTTTTTAGAGTTTGTTATGTGGACGAACCTGTGCCTATTTCATTACAGGGAGCCACTAGGAAAGATTTTTGTGGACGAACTCGAACCTATTTCATCTCAAGGAACCACTAGGATTGTTAGTATGGACCTCATAACTTTTAAAAATTCGGTACTCTTCGGTAAAAGTGTGCCTTTGTGGGTTCGCTTCTAGCTGGAAATATAGATGTTATTCTAGAGTTGAAATGAGCAACACTGAATTATAAATATATATAAACATATAAAAGTATATTCAATAAGTAAAGGTTTTACAAGTGTTACTGTAAGGTGTGGTCGCGGAAGCTAATTCCAACGTTCTCGGTTTCCACGCACTGAGAAATGCGGGGTTTTGTCGTACAGAGTTTTAGCTTACTTTTGAAAATGCTTGAAAGGGACTTTAATACCCAATCTCACTAGCTAGACTTCTAGTATGATTATGAACCGCGGATGAGCTGTACGCGTGCCTTTTTATACCCCGAAAATCGAATCTAATAGTAGTGGGGGACACGCCTGTTCCTCAACGGAAACTGTTTTCTATGAAAATCTGGTCACGCCGTAACACCCCGTGGGCAATTACGTAATCTGGCCGGATGCATTCCAACTCCCGATAGGGTTAAGAGGTCACGAGAGTGTCTTCGTAGGTAACACCGAACACAAAATCATAGGTCTGCCGCGTCGATCCGGGGAACTAATGGCGGGGGCGTGCGTCCAAACAGGTAAAATTTTTAGCGTAAAAACGTCATTTCAGCAAACCTGAAAATTGCGGTACATATAGTATATGATGGTGCAAAGAGCGTGTAACTATTGGCTGACAACTAGGCGGGGGGGGGAGGGGGGTAAACTGCCGCCAGATCGAAGTAAAGCTGCGGAAAATTCGGAAAAATGAACGTTATTCTAGCAGTTCTGAAATTTAGTGTACTTATTAGGCTCGGAGAAAGGTTCAAGCGGTAGACAACAAAAACACAAAAATACCACCGAGATAAATATAACGGACAGAATGGCGATGATTACCGGGAGCCATCTTACTCCGTGGCGTGGTCTAGCCAGGAACATGCCCCCTGTCCAAGGTTGTTGTGCCTCCGGTTAATGAGTACGCTTTCCTAACCCTCTTTCTTTGAATCGGAATTTGGAATCGCGTGTTGGAGCAAGAGAGAACGAGACCGTAGCGGAGTCGACTCTCTCCGTTGGTGTTCCTTCTTCGTCGGCGCAAGAGAGACCGAGAGCGTCGCGGTGTCGGAGTTCTCTGTCGCACGCATGGATCGGCGAACCGTCTGTGTGACGTTTCGTCACAAATTTATACAAAAATTGTCAATAGTGTATTGTAAAATCTTATATATACATATAAGTAGTATGTAAGGCAACTGTTAGTAAATTTATACGGATACTATTGTAAATTGAACACTTTCTTATCATTTTTTCAATAAAAAAACAGTTAAATTATACATACGCATTGTTTATTAACCCTATCAATACCTCTATCCTATATTTTCCATCAATAAACAAACAATACTTGTCAAATTTAGTTAAAATCGTGATACGAATAAATTTAATGTTAAATTTGGGCGCTAAATTTTAATTAGAAAAAATGTTGCAAAACTGCAAAGTCAAAAAATAGTCATTTATATGGTAACCACCTGATGGTTTATACTCTGTATAAAAATTAAATTTCACACTTATTTTATTATACATATATATATTTTTTTTTCTAGTTAAATAGCATTACTATATTGCTATGGTGCCAAATTATCATATTTCTACAGTATTTCAATTTTTTAAGAGAAACCATGTCTCTCCATCGTGTCGATATAATATTATTCTTTTCAGTGCGTTCTATATGTAAGAGAAAAATTCATTATTCCATGCTTCGGTGTCTCCCTGTTAATTAAACAAAAACGTGAGCAGAGAGACGAATATACTTCAAGTGTCTATGAAACTGACCCAACCCTGATAACGTGCATAATATAATCACTGCGCCATATCCTCAGTAAAAACTTTTATTAATTCCAGAACGGATTATAGTTTACCTCGAAAAATTGTTACGCGACCAATAAACGTATCATTGTGAACGATCGTAAAATTCGTAAAAGCTTATTTAATATAAACAGACAATAACTGCCAATCAATAATAAAGAATCATTTACTTTTTTTAATTCCCAAAAGTTAATTTTAAACTTTTGTCACTATCATATACGTTCATTACCAACTGGTTAGAATAACCTTTACAAAATTGTATCCCTCTACAAATATTGGTTAAAAGTTCCTCTTATTAAATCCTGGTAATAACATGTAGGAGTGTACAATAATTCAAAGAGAGGAATTTACATTTTCGACGAATTTTCGTCCCCGCAGAAATCATCTCCAATTTGTCGCTGCGCCCTTTGAAAATACCGCGTTTTGTCACAGGTTATTGCGTTAATTAAAGCAAAAAGCATAAAATCGAGGCACGGCGATCAACGAAGATGATTAGCCGGTATAGCTATTATTTAACTGTTAGTATGTCAATTCACGTTAACGTTCGTGCTGCCGCGAGGAGGGGTCCACGTGGTTGTTTATTTTCGGATGGTGATGGTCAATGTTCCCGCCAATTATTTCGACGGGTTTGTTTGCGGAACGCGAAACCTCCAATCAATCGGGAACGCAGCGTTGAGGATATCGAACATATTTCGCCGATTTTAATGATTGCCCCATCATATACTGGAAAGTTTACTTAGATCAACCCCCGAAAAGAATGTCTTTCGATTATTTTCGTTATGCAGGGTGTCCCATTTTGATCTATACACGCAATTGTCTCCTGAACTAGTCGTTATTCGAAAAAATATTTCAAATAGAACTTACTCTGTTTCGAGAGATATCTGATGATGGACACAAGTTTTGTTTAAGTGAGGGTGCGATCTAAAATTTCAAAGGCACCTTTGTTTACTTTTAAATGGAATTATACACTGCATGGCATGACTATAAAACTAACCTAACATTTTCAATCTTCATATATTGTTTTTAAAGTAAAAAGCAATCACTTTTTTTTCTATATCGGGAATACAACCTATCCTTTTCTGAAGAAAGAATATTTCTCAACACGATTCAGGACATGGCATACTTAATTCTTTTTTATTTTAACCACAATACATAAGAATTTTACGATTGTTTTATAGTTATGCCACGCAGTGTATGTTTATATTCATTTATGTTGGTCTTTGAAGGCCATTCAAGGTCATTTATGATTGTTTAAAGTGTTTTAAATGTAATGACTCCAGAAAGTTTCCGTACACCAAATTCATAATTCGTTTATTCAGTACTGTTCGTAATATAATATTAATAATGAAATCTTCATGTAATATTTTTAATTACTTATGTCTCGTCACAGTACACACAAAGATGGGTACCAGTCTTGTTGTAAAGGACTTTTCAACAGGGATTTTGTTTTTAAATTTTAAATAAAATTTAAATAAAGTTTTAATAAATGTGTACTTTACACATTTTGGATGAAAGTTCTGTATTTCGTTATTAATATATAATGTAGAAAGTCTACAATTTATGAATCAAACAGAATATCGGACAAATGTCCACCACGACCACGTTTACGGAAGTCGATTCTTTTGTCAAAATTTTCGATTACATTTTCGCATAATTGCGGCTCTATCTCACCAATTACGCGTCGGATGTTGGTTTTCAAGACTTCAATGAATCGTAGATTATCTGCATAGACTTGATCTTTTACATAGCCTCATAAGAAATAGTCTAACGGCGTTAAATCACACGATCTAGGCGGCCAATTGACTGCAGAATTACGCAAAATTATTCGATCGGGAAATTTCGTTCGCGATAAATTCATTGATTCCGAAATTTTGCGATATGTAGTTTTCACAGATCCATTTCGTAGTGGATTTTAATTATTTTTATGCGATTTTCGATTGAAATTGAAGACATTATAATCAATTATAGACCTTGTACTTGACATATGTCAAAAAACAGAATGACAAATCTGTCACCACATCCAAAATTGCCCCTATTAAAAAATGAAATCCTGGTTGAAAAGCCCTGTGTGTGTGACACTCCATTGTCAAAGTCAGCATACACTCCTGGTCATAAGTATTACGACACGTACCGAATACAAAGTAAACGTGAAAATAAATTGCTATTGGAGGTCTTGTAAAAATATTGTATTTGTTTACATGGAAAATACTGTATTTATAATAACGTCAAGCATTAATTTGGTGCAAAGTACGTGTATATGTATAGTTTCTTCTGAAGTGTCATGTCTTCCTCACATACAACGCGTGTCCTAATATTTACGAGCAGGATTGTACTCTATTTGATAAAAACAGACTGTGTTTCTCACAATTCACCTATATTTTATGTTATTACTAAGGTAAATGTCCCAGTGGTTGGACACGTCCTAGTGATTGGACACTATCGTGAATTTTTGTTAATATTACATTTTTTAAAAATAATAGCGAACTTCAGGAGAGAAAATAATTATCCTTAGTTATTTCTTATCATAAATCGTATAACATGTTCGCAAAAGCGCGATGTATTATTTAAAAAACATATTATCATTTAGCAATCATGAACTTGAGGCGACATGAATGTCTTCGTAAATGTTTCGTTAACATTGACAGCGCATTTCTTAAGCTCGTAAGTAATAAATAATTCGTGTGTTTCTATTAAGTAAAGGTTTCTTGAACTTCTCCAGAATTGATACCAACTTTGTTTTAATAAAACCTTTTTCTTTTAATGTCGAAATTACCGAGTTTATTTATAGCTACATGACAATGCTGATTGCATAGTCGTTGGACACTTGTCGAGTCATTCGAGCAGCATCGAGCAGAGAGTTAGGGTATGACTTAAAAAATTATTTCATTATATTACAGTAGGTATTCTTGTGTTTTTTATATTAATAACAATATTTAATTTTGGAAGCTCATAGTTTTTCTTACATATTTCATACATAAATATATTACTTTGACACAACTATAACCTAAGCGATTCGCGTACTGAATATTCATTAAAAATCACCTTTTTATTTTATTTCTTTTGTTTCGGAAATTTTTTATAACAGTAAGATTTTTAAGATGCCGAAGGAAAAGGTGAGTAAAAAAAATTACTCACAAGACGTGAATAATGCTGTAAAAGCTGTTAAAAATGGCATGTCATTAAGAATTGCGAATGACAAATATAAAGTGCCTCGAAGCACAGTTTATATTAAAAGTAAAGGGACAATTCCTTCAATTGCCACAATGGGTCCATCAACGTACCTCACCAAAGAAGAAGAGGACAAACTTGTTCAGTGGATTTTCTATCTTGGAGAGAGAGGATTTCCTGTTACAAAAAACCAACTGTTGGACAGTCATTAAAGTTATGTTTTTATTTGAATTTTTACAACATAAAAGAAAAGTATCATGTTTTACTATTAAAAATCAGCTATGAATAATTTATTGAATGTTATGTCCAGACACTGGGACAACTAAATTTAATCACTAGGACATGCCATAAATTCCGTCCAATCACTCGGCCAAATGAACGCTTTTAGATATTCATAAATTTTACTCCTTTTTTCACGTGAACGCTTTCTTATAACAACTTGTCTCCAAGAAGTTCTGCTCTATCGATTGAATGTATTTTTTTGCCAATCTATACATATTATTTTAATATATAAAAAGTATTCGTAACCGCAATCTTCGCCTTAAACGTCCAACCACTGGGACATTTACCTTACCTCTGCTTTAGACATTGGCATAACTAGGATTTTTATCTGGGGGCGGGGCGGGGGGGGGGGCAGACTCCCTGACTTTCACTCATCACACTCCCCATCAGCACCTGTATGTATTTTATACCATGTACTTGGGTTACACAAAATAAAGTTATACATTTTCCAATAATTATTTACATATTTATTTAACACTAAGACTAAGAATAAAAAGCTATAAGTAGAATGCCTAAAAACAAAACAAATACAGAAAGAACAAATTTTGGAGACTGATTAAAAGCAAGAGTATATTATGTACAGATACCTATAGTTAAAATCTATATAAGCTTCAATTTACTGTTTTGTTCTGCAAAATATTTTTTCTATTCTCGAGTGCTAGTTCCCTTAATGCATCCGGTCCTTTAATTGATGCTACATCATTATTAGTTGCAATACAATGTTAAAATTAAACAGCTTAGTTCTAATATAATTTTATTTAATAGTTGAACGTAATCACGATACTATTGTATTTTTTGTACTTAGTTGTGTTGCGAATTGTATTTTGGCCCATTTCAATAATTTCTGAACGTGGGGGCCAGTCCGCATTCTAGGCGGCTAGCCCCCCTCCTGTGACCTCCTACCTTGTTACACCAATGGCTTTAGGTCTTTTTAATTTCTAATCACATCCATGACACACTTAATACTCCGCACGCATTCAAAGTAAACAGCCCCGGTAACAAAGTCATAGGTCCCTTATGAATTACCCGAATGGCTTCCCATTGAAACCAAGAAACCATTACGTTTCAGGTCTACTATAAGATATTCTGCGCCGCACGGAAGATCGTCCTGGAGGAGAGGAGGGCACAAAGCCACTTGGAGGCTCATTGCTACCTCGACATAGAGCCCACGGTTCAACACCACCAGCCGGTTCCCGTAAACCGTCAATTAAGCTCCGACATACACGTGACCCAGGGAAGTCCTCCCGTGAAGCAGCACAGAAGTTCTAGCGCCTCGACAACGGTGAGTAGATGAATAGATCCGACAGCCGATGATCACGCGCGTCCCCTACCCCCCACATTCGCTCTCGTTCTCTGTTTATAAGAGAACGTTAGAGCTCGCCGCCGCCTGACAAATCATTCCTAATCCGGTCTCGAATCACCGACGACGGATTGGAAGCGCTCTAGGCCCCTCGCCACGCTTACGCACAAAGCGTTCCGCTTATTGCCGGACTGGGAGAGCGGATTAGATTCGATTCGAAGAGTCCTTTCGTGGCAGCCAAAGGGCTGAGGGTTTAACACCGCTGCTTCCTTCATATTGACCGCCGAGCCTGCGCTGCTTGGGTTCATTTCACAGCATTGCACTCATTGGTGATTGGGCTCGGGGTCCCTTAGGGTGGGATGCTGTTAATTCGGTGAAAGAAGACTTTTGATTGACGTTGGGGGATTTATTTGTTGTGGGCAGCGAAAATATAATTACCGTAAGTTGGGGTTGTTATGACTCAGTCAGAGGTAACTTTGTCTCAGAGTCAGAAAGTGATCATTTTTTCTTTTGTAGCTCTTTTGCAGGTATTTTTAAGTGAAATACATTTTCACGTACAAATCAACTTCATTTAAAAATTTGTTGAGTTGCCTAACCAAAAATGATTATTTCCTGACTCGGAATATAATTACCTTGACTGACAAGGAAGGTTTCCCAACTCGCAGGTCCTGATTTTCTTGGAACTTTGTGAGATTGTAGAGGGCATCGAGTTATGCAAGGAACAATATTTTTTATCGGCCGACTCTCGCGTTAAAGGGGTGAAGTTACTGCTTAAAGTTTGCCAAATTTTTCTTTCTTTCAGTATACTGCTTTGTTAACCGTAAGAGATAGGAAGAAATTTTTAATGGGTGAGTGTCATGGTTTTTTATGCAGAACAATATGGTGCTAACAACTTGTCCAAAACACAATTTGTTTATAACAAACAAATTTTTTATTTACAATTTTACAACTTGTTCAAATTTCATTCCAAATCCATTGATATATGTATACAGGGTGTTTCAGCTAACTTGATTACCTCGAATAATAACTTAACGGTACACTTTATGGAAATTTTGAGGCATGGAACTTCAATGGCATCAATGGACATATCTTATAAGGTACGTGCTTTTCTGTGGGTGAAGGCATTTCGGAGATTTCCAGATCACCTTGATTTGTTTTAACGGAAAGAGCTATTTTTTGTACCATAGAGCGATAGAGTATCAAATTATGAGGAAAAATGGATTGACCGTCATACGTCCTAAACCTAATAGTTAACGAGATATTTAAAAAATAATTTTTAATACGTACTTACTATCTAGAAGCTACATATAGGTGCTCGAACTGATGCCCCTCAACTTCAATACAACGATTTCAATACAGTGATTATTTTATAAATATACCGTTAACTATTAGGTTTAGGACGTATGAAGGTTTTTCAGTATATTTTGTTGACCCTAAGATATAGGAAACAACTTTTAATGCGCAAAATTTAATGATGTTAAAAGACCTACCTATCAAACTACAAAAGAAAAAAATATATATACATATGTATATGACATACATATACATACATATAACTATGTACATGTATACATATACACAGAACTTCCATCATAGACGATGCACCACCAAATCAAAACAGACATGAAATTGGCCATATACAAAAACGCCGACACCACCCTAAAAACAACAAAATATTTATTCGATGTACATTGATTTGTTGAATAAATATGTGAAATAAGGAATTTAAAATAGATATGTCCAACATATGCGGATATTTGTATGCCCTTGTTAGGTGGCACGTTTCCTGTAATGCGGCTGGACAATGACTGGTCCACGAATCCAGCAATAAAATATTTTGAGGTCCGGTATTTGGTCAATATACATTTAGGAACCACTCGTTAAACAGTATTGTCAACTTCCCAGATGATGACTGTAATGTAGGGTTTACATTTTTTGGTCGAAATAGACTTCGCTGAACTTGTGGACCGAAGTTTCCGCTATATTCTTTCAATATTATAAATAAAGGAGATAAAAGTCTTCGACTTACGGATATTTATGACAGAATGGTGTAATTATGAGTTGTTGCAGATATAAATTGAACAACGGCTGGTACTGCTTTTGTACCATCAATGGCTAACGTACGCCCAGAATGCAACTCAAGAAATGTTGAGCAATACATAATCTGCGATTATAGGTTTAAGTCCATCTATAAAACTTGTGGCATTTTGTTCTATATCTGAGGTATATGTGCCATATGAACGGCTAATAAATAAATTTATTTTACGGGATACAATTCTGTGCGCTCTTTTAAAACTCTTAGTAAATTAAATTTACTTGCACGGCTTACCCGCTATATTGAAAAACTTAAAAATGTATACAAAGGGTATCCCGGATACAAATATTCGTTAAAAAAAATACAAAATATGTATTCAATGTAATTTGATTTGTTGAATAAATCTGTGAAATAAGTAATTAAAAATAGGTATGTCGCATATATTTGTTGTTTATACATGTACATACGTATACATATATGTATCTCATACCTATACATGTAGGATCGGGAATCGACCGTAGGCGAGCGTTAGAGCGTGGACGCGTGCGTTCGGGAACGAGCACGTGATACGCAATACTTTGTAGTTGCCGAAAGAGAGCCGACTTGTTTGTCGCTATCCGACAGTCAAACTTTTGGGAACGATTTAAGCGAGCGAACGAGGCAGGACAGTAGTCATCGGCCAGCAACGACACGCGTAGCATCTTGTATTCTTCCATACTTTATATTTACTATTAAACGTTCTTATTATATTAAACACTAGTTACTTCCGACTATACCGCCAATCCCAAATCCTACATACATATGTATATATTTTTTTTTCTTTTGCAGTTTCATAAGTCTTTTAATATCATTCAGTATTTCCATTAAAAGTTTTTTCCTATGTTACGAGCCAGGGCTAAGCGGCTGCGAGAGCTGAGGAAATGGCGAGTTTGGTTTTTTAGAGTTTGTTACGTGGACGAACCTGTGCCTATTTCATCACAGGGAGCCACTGGGATAGGTTGTCGTGGACGAACCCGAGCCTATTTCATCTCAGGGAGCCACTAGGATTGTTAGTATGGACCTCGTAACTTTTAAGAATTCGGTACACTTCGGTAAAAGTGTGCCTTTGTGGGTTCGCTTCTAGCTGGGAATTTAGATGTTATTCTAGGGTTGGAATGAACAACACTGAATTCTAAATATATGAACGTATAAAAGTATATTCAATAAAGTGAAGGTTTTACAAATGGTACTGTAAAGTGTAGTCGCGGTAGCTAATTCCAACGTTCTCGGTTTTCACGCACTGAGAAATGTGGGGATTTCTTATGCAGAGTTTACCTTACTTTTAGAAATTCTTGACAAGGACTTTAATACGCGATCTCACTAGCTAGACTTCTGATATGAATATGATCCGCGGATGAGCTGGACGCGTCCCTTTTTATATCCCAAAAATCGAGTCTAAAAGTAGTGGGGGACACGCCTGTTCCTCAACGGAAACGGTTTTCCAAGAAAATCTGGCCACGCCATAACACTCCGCGGGCAATTACGTAATCCGGCCGGATGCATTCCATCTCCCGATAGGGTTAAGAGATCACGAGAGTGTCTTCGTACGTAACACCTATATGTTACGGTTAAGAAAATATAATGGAAAAAAAACGAAAAATTCGTTAAACTTTAAGGGGTAATTTCACAATATCAGAGTGAATGTCAACCGATAGAAATTGTTCCTTGCATAAATTTGAGGCTCTCTACAATCCCAGAAAGTTTCAAGAAAATCGGGACCTGCAGGTTGGGACATCTTTCTTGTGAGTCATAGTTACCCCAACTTGCAGTATGTTTACCTATTTTGTTTGGTTCTGTTTCGAGATATCGACCTGCTTCTCGATGGAAATTGGTTTCGTTTAGGTAGGGATAGAATGCAGCCAATATAGGGAGCAAGAGACTTTTTAGTTTTTGTGGACGAAGTTACTTTTTTTTTAGATCACTGAAAGATCTTGTTTACCTACGTACATGTTGAATATCGAGTATTTTTATTGGGTTTATTTCGAAATATCGATTTCATTGGGTAGGAAGATTAGTTTTTCTTAGCTTAATAGAATATAAGTAATGCAGAAAAAAAGGGAGATTAGTTAGGTTCTGTAGGCAGATTCAAGTTTTAATTGGTACTGCAAATACATAATTAAATCGATTACGCATGCACCTGAGAAAATCCAATGTTATATTATATACATATTATTATTTTTCATTTATATGGCCAGTGATACAAATAGTGTTCCTGAATTTATACATAGTACACCATTATAACCAGACTCTAGGTCGGTGTCATCTTGACATTTATAGACCAGTAATTTACAAACCAAACGATTTTTAATTGACGAATACTTCTCACTTCCTTCCTTTTTTCCAGTAACCCTAATGTAATCTAAATGATCTATAGTGACTACCCTGTCAACATGATTCTTCTGCTTCTATATGACGAAATGAATGTAAAATATTTTCCCTGCTTTCAAACTTTTATCCACCTTCTTTTATGACTTCATACTTTGTGAATAATGACTTGACAATATAAAGGTTTATACAAATGGGTAATAGAAGTTTCTTAGTACCCAGTGTATTTCTTCTCATACCTACGTATGTATGTACATACTACTACATATTCTCCATCGCTCCAGGTATTTTCCATTCATTGTTATGAGTTTTACTAATTTTATTCAAAACATATGTATACCTTGTTTGCCTGTTTTAGTTATAAATCTGAATGATTTATTTCTTTATAAACAGCTTCATTGCAAATGATTAATAGGTTCTTCGTAAGACTTTCATATTCAATATTGTATTTGGGTGAATGTGTCGTCTCTAATCCCTAGCGACTTAAGTTATTTGTTTGCATTTTTAAAACGGAAACCAACATTTACATTTTGTATTATATTCACATTCAATATGTTTAAATATTCCTACGTGTTATACGGATTATATTAACTGAAACGAAGTATGTCTAAAAAGTATTAATTATACGATGTACCTTTGCAAAGATAATACTTCAATATCGACCCGGGGTTGCGAAGTAGGTAATTATGCACAATAAGGGACTCTTCACCGATTTGGATGACGTTAAAATATATTGTCAAGATCAACATTCTGAACAACTTTCCCCTATACATACATGTAACCGCCGCTCGGATTTACTTTTCATGATAATCGCGAGAGTCCCCTATTGTGTATAATTACCACGAAGTATAACAAATTTTCTATATACAGCATGTAATATATTGTTTTTATGTATGTATTATTATAAACGAGAATGCTTGAATTTATTACAATATACTGTAACAGTGACTAGTAACCGTATTATTTTAATACAAATATGCACACGATCAAACACATTTCAGTTGTAACATGAAAAACATCGACTTATAAATTTCAGTACGAATTCAATTCCTCTTTCGTTATTATTTGCCTCGTTGATTGGAAAATATTTCTCGAGGCAACGAAAGAACTGCATGTACCTTCGGTTTGATGTTCCACAAAAAAATAAGTTACTTTGAGCAAAAATTGAAAGGATATCCTAAAATAAAATTTAAATACCATTGAATCAATTTATATACAGAAATAATCTTTCCTTCTGTCCTCTTTTAATTTAAGATACTGAATGAACAAATAATCTTAAAAATGAATAACATCGTTAAGAATACAACCTAGATCATTATCTATATAACTTTATCATTTTAATTCGAATTTAACATATTTTTTCTTCATACTATTGGATCTTAAAATAATCATTTTTCGATCATTCGATCTGCCCCACACGTTCATTATCCATGTGTTACTACGTAAATCACCTCTTGAGCTTCCAACTGCAATAATAATCGCGTTCGTTAGATGAAATACGTCAAAGTTTCGTGTCGAAAAGCGAAACTTCCGAGTTATCCCCATAAAAACGCGACCATCGCATATAGACATTTTAATGAGCGCGATGTCGCGGTCGTCCGCTGCAAATTAGCAACGCGAACTCGCCGCCACGAGTCTGTCCTCCTGTCACGTGTATCAAACACTTTTCAGGAACAAAACGTCGGCGATACTGTTTAGTAACCATGATTTCGCAGCTGTCGAATTAGCGCAAACCATGAATTAGTATTGCGAACTTCCGTTGAAGTTCGCTCAGATAGCTTGAATTTAGGAGGAAACGTAACTCTGCGGTGACATTTGTTATCCACGAAATTGCTTTTACCCGGATGTTTCAAAGGGTGTACCTACATCATCCATGACAACTAAGAATATCCGCAAAAAGCTGCGCTGCAAATACATCGTATTCCTGCTTAACGCTACCGCGGAAAGTGTCGAATTGCTTTCAGTCTGTTGGGAAATAAATGGTGGTTTCAACATATTAATGTTTTTCCTGTCCCTGCGACGATTGCAACATATTGTAGGAAAGGAAGAAATTGACTAATAGCATTTTTTTCACTTGCGATTCTTATCCATGGGCTTAGCCAGGTTATCAATCAGGGGAAGGGGGTAATGTAATTTTTTTCCTCTGGGAAGGGGGGCAGGAGAAAGTCCAATTTTTTTCTTCTAAAGTAGTGCAAAACCCACTTTTTTAGAACATTTTAGAATCTTTTGAAATTACTTGACTAGACGAGTTCTTTTTATATCTTTTTCTTGGGTAATTTTTTTGTAATAAGAAAATTATGAATGTTTAAGTTGTCTAAATAATATAAATAAATTTAAATGATAAAATTATTAATTTAAAAAAAAACAAGTGCTATTTCCTTATAATTTAATTCAATTTGACAGCAGCTGCACACACTTCGTGTTTGATGAGTATACTCGTCGCTGCGTCGGTCTGCCGACACAACGTAGATAGGAGAGAGTTGAACAAAACGGGGTAGTCGGACAGAATGGAGTACTCAATGCTATAGGTTCTACAGGTGCTTCTGTCTCACCGATGACGGTACAAATCTTTTGTACTTGACACCCAAACATATTGTTAACAATTGAAAACAATGTATTGTATATGGTGGACTTGCTGCTAATGATTTCATGTAAAACAATGTGTTCAGATTTTCTACAACGAAGTTATTGTGACTTTTTGAAGTTTTGTACTGAGTTTTAGGCAGACAACATAGGAACCGTAAGTAGTTCATTTCAATCAGTTTTTATTTGTCGTTTCAGACATATATGTATTTACGTTATCATAACCTACTTGATCAAAAAACGCCATGTGTTTTTCTGCCGAACTGCACAGTCAAACAAAACAGGGAAGCATACGGTTGGACAAAACAAGGCACTACCCGTTTAATGCAACCATTTTCATTTTAATTCACATAACAAATTTTATTCAAATTATTTAAAGTACACTTGAATATTGTATCAATTTCTCTAAATTTCTGGTTTCATAAACAATTTTTGTAGTATCTATATCTAAACCTATGGTTTAAAGGACCATACGACAGTCGTGGGAGCAAGAGCACATGAAAAATGCTTTAGAGGAAGTTATGGCTGGTCGCGTGGACTATAGCAAACCAAGCAAAAGATTGTGGAACTTACAAAGTGAAAGAAGTACACATGCTACAATATTATCAATTTCCACGGCAACTACTTTCAGGAAAAATAATGTTGGAGCTTGTTGAAGATGCAAATAATTAAAAGTCGACGGAGATGTGACATGTGCCCCTCTCCTACTGAACTCCTCAATTTCATGTCCTGCAGCCGTTGCTAGAATCCAGGGTCGCTAAAGTCTGAAAATTGCGAATGACCATAAAAGAATAACGAAATATTTGTTTGTGATTTTCGTAGCATGAAATAAAATAAATTGTTCTATCATATTATTTTCTGTAGCCAATCTAATTTTTCTTATTTAAACATACATTACACTATTTATCGTACAGCTAATGTACGGATCACTTAGAAATAACAATCAAGCATTTTTACATTGATTTTAATGACTACTACGTTTTGTCCTATCAATTAGACGATACGGTCTAATTCGAATTTTCTTAAAAAATGCGATTTTACAAAAAACTATAACCAATTATTAAATTAAACCTATTGTACAGTATACAATATGTCTTACTTTGTGTCATTAGACGAACATATTAAACCTAAGTGATCATTGTAGTCCACGGCAAGCCGTTACATCGTAAGTACCTACCCCGTTTTGTCCAACTCTCCCTCATACAGTTTTAAATAGCAATACCGCGGCTAAGAGCTTAATATTGCCACTATTGAACGCTACAATACACTTGTACAATATTCTAAGTTTCTGTATTTATTGTAACTTTTTCATGTTTGAAGGTGATTTCACTTACATACTTTCCCTGAATATTTATGAAAATCTTCACTTTTAAAACTTTTTAGTATAAGTTTTCTGGTTTAAGACAATGTCGTTTTTATACAATTGAAATTCAAATAACACAGAAATGCAATTTAGACACGACGACGACGTACATTTTTGAACATTGTAGGACAAAAAGGAATCGCCTGCTTCTTGACAGTTGGACAAAACAATCAGTCGTTTTCTTTCTCTCCTACAATAAATACATGGAATTTCCTCCGTTGTTGTTATACAATACGGAAGATTATTCGTTTGTGTAATGAAACTGCATAGAATTAGAACACTACAAACGTAAACGGTGATCGATCACCTATTTCCTGAAAATCCAATGTTATGCAAGGTGTAAGAATAATGGTTCGAAAATAATTTTGTTTCCATCAAAGTGGCAACAATGCACACAGTTACGTGTACTTTCGAGTAATAGTTACTTTACTTTGAAGAAAACGGCGTCACATCTGTTTCATTTTTAAAATAAAATTTTTAGTCCGGATATTTCACGAAAATTTCCCAGTTTAGATCTGTTACACATGCTATTGTAAGATCGGTCATGAGGAGGTGTCGCATGTATACACGTGGCAGAGTTCGTTACAATTTTAGTTGACACGAGGCGAACTTCTCTGCATACTTGCTGTAATATAGAACACTGAGGACGTAATTAGAGTAACGAAGTTATGCTACCGGCAACTACAAAATTATTTCCTGTATCACCTAGAGACACTGTGGCGTGTACATGGACAACACGAGATTTTCTAATAAACGGCTTTATCGTTGGTAGGGGAACTGCAGGCACGTGCATTGAATAATCATTTTTCTGCTGATCGTTATTTTCGGCCGAATACTCGGATTTTATTATACACGACAAGATACAAGAAGTGTGATAATACTTTCAAAAATATTAGTGACACGAGCAAATTTTTTCAGACGAAATTGAAAACTTCTAGTGACCCACATTTCGTAGGTTTAAGAGAGATGTATACATATTACTATGTAGTCAAAGTTATGAGATCAGATAGCTAATGAAAACATAAGACATTGTTTTGTAATAATATAATAAAACTCAGGGAATCGGTAAATATGTAAACTATTATATTTGTTGCAACATAAACGCATCAATAGCGGAGTAACTACATCATACCTTATAAACAGACTGCGAGTGTATATATGCAAATTCAAACGTTGGTGGTTCTGTTATGTTGGAATTAAATTAATAAATTTATCGAATATTATTAAAGTCTCTATTTCGCTCAGTTCTGTGCATTCACGTATGCAATAAATGCATAAAATCTGCAGTCTACTTATGAAAGTTACAATCTTCTTGTGCTTTTTTATTGTGCCATGTTTCTTAAACATTTCTGTATATTTTTATAGTAAATAGTTGCAGTGTACCTATTACTTTTCAGCCATCCCTTTTCTTGAAACTGTATTACGTTCTCAGTTTTCTTCTTAAAGTGTTTCGTATCTTCGATTCAATTGTTCGCAATACACAAATTCAAAAATTCAAAATCCACAACTCCGTTGAAATCTTTTGGGCGTGGAGATCCTTTGCCAACCCACTGTGATGACTGCAGTTTCGTCTCAATGTCGTATCCGTAAACCCAACTCTCGTTTTCCCCAGTTTCACGCAAAATTTCACGTTGCATCGTTGCTCTCGTAAATCAGACATTGCGAAAATCGCCGCGCACACTGAAACACCTTGCACTCAAATAGCAATAACTCGGGAACTAAATGAGATATAAAGAATGTGTAAAACGCATGTTACGCGGAAGGTTATGACAATTGAGGTGCTGTGAATCGTTCGTCGCTATGACGATCCATTGCCGCGTAATTACAAAAGTTCGGTTATTTTTTTAACAGACCTCGTACATTCAAAATATAGCGCTGCAAGTAGCACGCGTTGTGTAGAAACGCCACCTGGCTTCTTTTATCCTTGCTCTGTAATATAACGTCTTTAGTCTGAAAATAATTTTTGTATTTTCCGCATGTACGGACATATATATATATATATATACAGGGTGTCCCAAAAATGTCCTCCGACCCGGAAATGTGGCACTC
>NW_015374317.1:1367-37564 GCF_001272555.1 Dufourea novaeangliae | reverse complement strand
TTCACAGAAGTTGTTTAATATGGAAAGGACTATTACTTAGCAGTAACAATTTTTTCGTAAGTGACAGATCTTCATAGTTTTCAACGTTAATTATGTTTTCTCTTTAATGATACTAAAACATTGTGGAATAAAAATATTTTTTTACGTAAATAGATTTTTCTAAACATTCTGCGTAATAAAATATTAAAGTATTATATGCAAAAAGTTATATTTTATATATAAAACAGGAAATTTGTCACAAACTGTTAATTATTTCTCGACTTATAACAAAATTATTTCTACTATATTATGGCACGGACCAGATAAAGGAATAGACCTAACATGCAATGTAATTTTTTGTCCCATGCTTCGGGGGCGTCAGAAACCCTCGTACCATTTCAGCATTCCATTCCTTGCAAGCGAAACCGGAGCAATAATGTACATATAATGTATATATGTATCGCTATACGTAGTCATGGGTGTGTGTGTACTGTGCGTTATCACGGTGTCGAACGTAGTTCCTGAAATTGGAAACTTTTATGAACAGGTGCGCTCGAACCAGCGTGATTTTCGTGGGACACTAAGTCCCATAAGATGTTAGGTCTATTCTTATATCTCGTCTGTGGTTATGCTCCTATTCTTACATATCTACTGTATACTATCTACTGTAGGTCTATTCGTACAATATGCAATTTAATTTTCTGCCCCACGTTTCGAGGACGTCAGATGCCCTCGTACCATTTCAGTGTCAATACCCGACATTACCGATTCAGTGTTAAATTATGTCACCACGCTCTTGTGACCAGAAGTTAAACTAAATAACTTATAATTAGGGCTCTTACTATGTATCCGGATATCCGGGTACATACTCGGATTACTCCTTATAACTCGAAATCCGGATTTGAGTATCCGGATATCCGTACCCGGATCCGGGTATCCGAGTGCCCGGTTTCGGATCTTTTATCATAAAGACTCGATTATACAGGGTGGAGTACGTAACTCGAACCACTTCGATTACTGCGTAAGTAATAATTTTAGTGAAAAATGTTTCAGCTAAAAGTTAAATGGTTGTAAGCGGGACATAATATTACGTCATTAGTTTTTTTGTAAGTGGATGCGTAGATGACATATGAAGGTCAAGTTTGTTTTTTTAAATGGAACTGTATATTTTTTATTACGTCAGTTAATCCAGCTCGTAATTCTGCACAAAAAATATTAACCTGTTCATATGAAAAATCGATTATTTTAAGACATATTTTAACTTTAATAATTATTCGAAATGGCATAAGTGGAACCACTGCGATAATTCCCAAAATATTAACTTAGGCGAAAATTGTTACTGCCGAAATATGGATGGCTCGACCGCGACCACATAGTAAATTATTTATCGAGATAGTTTTCAATAAAGAATTCGAAAGTGTATTGACGTCCCAGAATAACACTTTGAACATCTTTCCTAAACTTTTATAACTTTAACACATGTAAAATCATCATCTAGAATAAAAGATATTTACAAAACGGTAGTCTTTTGTTTATGTTATTGTAAAGATTACCAAACAGTCAAACATCTGTAAAACCAGTTGTTGGTACATCAGTTGGTAGAATATCTTTAAAAATTATCTAATGATCATCGTAATACATATCACTGAATTTGTTATACTATTATCCATAATATTCGTTATTAAAATAAAATTTTTACTTCTATTTAAAAAATTGAAGGCGTCCTTGAAATTTCGAAAAATGCTAATGATGAAAAGAAATTGCATAATAAACATAATAATCACTACGTGGTCCCGTTCGAACCATACAGATTTCATCTGTAGCAATTTTCGTCCAAATTATTTCATTGGGAGTTATCAGAGTGATTTCACTTAGATTCAAGGTGTCCCCGCTAACAGCATATAAGTTTATTGTATCCTAAACTATTTCAAATACGAGAAACCTGTCTATCTACATTAAATTGGATAGCACGAGGGGGCTATTACCGGGCTATGGCGAATTTTTTTAACATTATTATTTTCAGAGATATGAAGGTTAAGTTTGGTTGTATATATATCAATATGCAAATATATCTTAAAGTAATGGTTCTTTTATATAAATAGGTTAATATTTTTTTATACAGAATTACAATCTGGATTCAATTTTACTAAAAAAAAAAATTGTTACATCAAATTATGCCGCCCTCGAAACCATACAACTTTCAACTGAAACAATTTTCACTAAAATCATTACTTACGCAGTAATTGAAATGGTTTCAGTTACGCGCTCTACCCAGTACAGCTCTCCTTATTTGAATTTTGATTAAAGAGAACAAATTTAAGGAAAGTGATTAATTAAGACAAGAAGTGCGAAGAGTAGTATATTAATATTTTATTTACAGTTATATATGATACATTAAGATAGTGACTTCCTATTTTGGAATAAGAAAACAAGTTTATTTACATTTTCTGGCAACAAACATGATCTCTTAGCGGTTACTATATTACCTGCTGTAGAAAAAACCCTCTTCGCAGTAGCGAAAGATGCCGGAATACATAAATACCTTTTCGCTAATTGCAAAATATTTGGAAATTTATTCTGTCGCGATTGCCACTAACTGATATGGTCCAGATTATGTCCAATTTGTGGTTCTGCTAAGTACATTTCAAACTAGGGAATAGATGTTTCTTCAGTACTTTGATTGAGTATATAAAATCTAAAGCTATTTCCTCTAAATTTGTTTTGTTTTGTGAAGTATCGAAATCTGCCATATCATGCAGCATCTTTTTTGCCTTTTCCCGAATTTCATGTCGGGATATTTCTGTCTCAAAGTCAAGGTTCTTATACCGAGGATCTAAAAACAAAGCCAGGTGGTGAGCACTTACTTTAATTGTATTACAATTCTGTTTCACTTGAAATCGTGAGGATAAATCGACTGCGATTGTTGCTTTAAATGCTGTTGTGGCATAGCAATCTTCCGAATGTAGTATTAAATGTTTATTAATAAGACTAATAAGTTTGTTCGGAAGAAAGTACTACAGTTGCCATTTCTATGGGTTTTAAAACATTTGTTATATCTTCTAAGAGAGACCAATCACTTTCTGTCATTTCTAATTTTTTTGCTACGTCTGGTTTTGTTATGCTTCTGTCAGACAGTACAAAAGTAACTGCAGGTCTATTCTGAAGCAACCTTTCGTACATATAAAAGGATGAATTCCATCGAATCGGACAATTTTGAATAAGTTTTAATCGTGGAAGATCTAATTGGCTTTGTTTTTTTTCGAGTGCACTTGTAGCCAAAGCAGAATGTCAAAAATGGCTTACTATTTTACTGCTTCTAATAGAAACTTCATCAATTTCTTTTATATGAAGTCCTTTCTTAATACTCAATTGTATTGTATGAGCAGCACAAAATACTCCTTCAATATAGCATTAGTTATGGAACCAGCGTCGTCGTGAACAATTGCTACAACTTTATTCTTCAAACCCCAATCATTTATACAAGCTTTAAGTTCATTCGCTCACTTCTGAGCAATGTGATATTCTTCCATTCCTTCTGTTGTCAAAGTAAATCTTTTATATACCCAATTGTTACTTATACAATGAATCGTAATGGTGAAGTACGAGTCTTGAGATCGAGATGTCCAATAGTCTGTCGTCAAAGATACAGTCGGCTCAGTACTAAGTTCATTTTGTATCTTCGATTTGGTTTCCGTATGTAACAAATTAATTCTTTTTAAAATTGTTTGGGAACATGGAACTTTGTAATTTGGATTAACTACTGCCATAAAATCACGAGAACCTTTACTTGATACCAAAGATAAAGGTAACTGAGTTACTGATATCATTTCTGCTAATGCTTGAGAAATAATCTCTGAGTTCTGCACTACTTTTCGATGTGAATTCAGAGAAGTTTATCCATTAATCTCGTTATTGTTATTACTAAGTTGTACGGTTATATCATTTTCTTCTGGGAAATTATCTTCATTAGTCGAAGTATTATGTCTTCTAATTATAATAAATATTAGATGATAGATAAATATATTATAGTATGGGGTTTGAAAATAAAAACTTACCGTTGTCTGTTTGGTACAACTTCATCCTCCTTCCGAAAGGAATGCATATTAGTCAAATATTTATTTAAAGACGATATTGAATTCCCGATTGAAAAAATGCGACCACAAATATTACATTTTGCTTGATAATTTCCCACTTTTGTGCAATATTGCCACACCCAACTACGCCGTGACATTATAATGTATAAATATATTAAATATATATTTAAAATATGTTTGTCATAAAAGATGTTACGTGTGTCTTGCCTGGTCGATGACTGCTGCCCTGCCTCGTTCATTCGCTTTAGTTGTGCGAAAAGTTTATTTGTCGGAAAGCGACAAACAAATTGGCTGCCTTTCAACTACAAAGTAGTACGCGCTCGTTTCCGAACACCACGCATTCATGCTCTAAAGCCACGTATTCACTAAGTAAGCGAGTACGAGCGAGCATTCGCTCGTGATCGCAAGAGCTCGCAAGGGTTTGCTCGTGTTCAACTGCAATGGTCGCCCTACGTCACACTGGAACGAATTCATTTCTTTTTGCAATTGATCCCGATTGTCACTCACGTACATCACGTATACACACATGGTTCCCGTTGTTTGGTGAGCGCACGGACACAGCTCACGGCCAATACAATACACGGTACAACTAGTACAATGCAGTGCAATCGAGAAAAACGACATTTCTTAAAAAAAGGGGGCTATCTTCGAAATAGTTTTTTTCCATTTTATTTCGAAAGCGATTTCGTATTTTAGAGAACTCTTAACGGTAGAACGCGGTACAAAACTATTACAAACTAGTAGAACAATCATTTTTTAATTTTTCACAAAATGGTGGCCTTCTTCACGAACATGCAGAGCTCCTCGTACAAAGATGCCGTTCTACGTTTAGTCCCGCCGTAGCTAAAGACATTATGGATTTTCATTAGGTGAGCATAAAGTACTCGCCCTTGGTAGTCCATGTAACAAAACGAAAACGCTTGGTATAGCGAGGGTTAAATGAGAGCGTAATAACTTTTAAAATGTATCTTCCATCCGCAAATTGATTTATACACGAAACATAAGTTTCATAGAGATATTATCGGTATAAAATAATAAATATATCTTTATATCTTGCCTCACTTGAGACAGAGTGTATTAAGTCACCCTTTTTAAATTTCAGAGGATCGCCTATCGAAGGTGCAAAAACTTTGTAATTTTAAAACCGTTTGGTAAGAATTCAACGAGAAATATTAGCTACTTTCGAAGTATTAAATGGACTTAAGCCAAGTCTCGATATGTAGAAGTGATGAACATTACATTAAATCCCCTGTGTGAGGGACTTTATACTGTTTGGCTTGGAACAACATAATATAGACTTAACATCATGTTTACATTTTTATGTTAAAAACTAAACGACCTACAACGGAGTAATTCTTACCATTGAAAAAAGGGAAAAATTTAATACGCGAAGCATGTAAAATGTCATTTTAAAAATAATGAACTTAAGGGTAGGTATCCTCCGGTCAAAACGCTCATAGAGTACGTGATTTTCATGAATTTACAAAAAAAACAATTGAACAATATACGGTATGAAGCTGATGCTTATTACTAGATACTTGAAGAATAAAACATTATATTATTTAAATTTTATCAATTTTTGCAACAAATATATTGCACTCATTGTACTACTGTAGAAATTCGAGGTCTTGACGGGCGCCATCAGAACCCATGATAGGATTGTTTTAAGTCCAAAAACAACAAATATTGTTGAAAGATATGTTAATGACTATCGCCTTACTTATCCTTAATTAAAAAAACAAACAGGTGATTTTTGGAATGTGTTTAAACAGAATGTTGCAAAAAAACGGATATTTTCACGCATAAATTTGCCCATAAAGAAAAAGTGAGTGAAAAAAAGTTAATCTTCGTAGATAACGTGATAGTGACGTAAATTATGAATAAAACATCGCAACTATTTTTTAAATCGGTCTCTAATTAAATTTTTTATTGTTGCGCCCGTGGAAAAAAGCGCGTTTTGAGAAAAACGTATTTAAAGTTTTTTTTTTTTTTCATTTTCTCGTAACTCGTTTTATTTTAGATACAACTCGAGCGGTTAAGTTGTATCTCGTGGGAAAGGTCAACTACGAGCATAATGATTATCAAACTGATGAATTTATGAAATTAAATTACTCACGTTTATTAAAGAACACTACTTGAATATTACACAATCAGTCTTTGGTATAAGTATGTGTAGTGTAGTGTTGTCACGGTAAAATATTAAGTGTGATATTACCAATTAAATGCTCGGTATTAACGCACTGGCAATGTGGGGACTAAAGGTGGTTTTAAACGATTACCGAATAGAACTTCAACTCAACTTGCGAATGCTATAAGGTTAACTGATGATTCGAAAGGGAACTTAATATTACGTTTACGGGACGCGTCATTTTGACGCATTTCGAATGCTTTCTAACCTCGAAATTCTCCATGTGGTATACCTATCTCTATAGCTATGCATTAATTTCAGAGATCATAAATTGTGTATTATATAAAATAAGGTGTTTTTTAAAGAAAATCTGCGGGTTCGTTGACGCGTGCCGTGGAGATACGTACACGATAAATGCTCGTAAACCTAGTGTTAAATCCGATCTCACTGGACACAACCGACTCTTTACTGGATCTAATACGTCGTGACTCCACAAGTAACTGTATTATTTTGGCCCGTGGAGGATTAAAATCAGAGGGTTTATATAGTCTCGAAACAGGTGGGGGTGTCATTAGAATTTTCATATAAGGAAATCTTAACTGTCGCGAGTGAATCATGATTCTGGCTCTGTTTGCTATCCAGTTGGTCGAGATTACGCTCCCCCTATTACTTGAGGAATAAACAGACGGTGTTTTAGGGTGTTTTCCGTTGCCAGACGCGCGGTTGAATACAATTGAAAAATTGAAATTATTCTTCATACGTAACCGTATATACAGCAATGTTACAGCTTTTTACCTTTAATCAGCTATTCTTGCACCATACAACAATCCTCGAGGGACTTCATATTCCACTTCCAACTCGGTTTTTTCGTGTCTTTCAAGCAACTTTAGCTTCTTTTGACGCATTTGTGCTACGACGGTTGACTTCCTCAATCTTTCTTGATGACAACATTTTTACCGTTACGACTGATATCAATGTCTAATAAGTCTATAACCGTTAATAAAGTTTTCTATCGTCAATTAAACACGCAAGCCAAAACCCACGCTGAAATTTTAAGAACGATTTTTCGACAAAACACGTGTATGGAACGAACTGCCATATATCTACATTTATTAAAAGTTTCGTTATAATTCTAAGTACTTTCTATGCAACATGTTAAAAATCTATCAGAATTTAAGCTTTCATATACTAAGTTTACGATTTCTTGTTTCTTTGGATCTAATTTATCGAGTGCTACATGCGGTCAGCGCGGTAGGGTCATCTACGTGCTTGCAGAATCTATACTTCTGGGAATTTACGACTGCAATTTTAAAATAGCATTCATGAGATGTTATACAATGAGAATACGCAATAAAAAAAAATCGATTTTTTCAAAAGTTTGACCGGAGGGTACCCTTAATACATTTTGGCTCTGAAGTTCAGATACACTAAACACACAAAGTGCCGTAGCACGTATAACGACCCACTCACTTTTCAGCTGAGTCGTGACACACAACGTCACGTGGTACGGCAATTATTATTTCTGAAACTCTCCCAAACCAATTATTATATGTGTGACCCAATCACACAATACAATAGAAATCACGCTTTATGCGTTGTTATCATAATATTAACATATCTATTACGACAATGAATAATTACCCTATTATCTTAGCATTATCTCAGTTAATTTTCAATTGCACCGAAAAACTTTTTATAATGTTCATTTGGGTGTATTACGGACGATTTTATCAAGTTTTATCGAAAACCGGAGGGTGAACATTTTTGGAACTGCAACCGTTTTATCCGCCATGAAGGATTCCCGGTATTTTTTCTCGGCCCTCGTAAATCGTCGTTCCAATATCCCTCGAGGAGGACGCGAAGACAAGAATCGTCGGACGTCTCATTAGAAAGATCCACGTATCCGTTCGGTTCTCGTGGCTGCAGGGCCCAACGTCAGAAAAATCTCGCGGAACGAGTCACCCCGCTGCTGTCAGGGACTTACTCGTATCTCGCTCGGTGTATACAAGCGTGAGACCGGGGCCCTCGGGTTCGTAATAAGACCTGACGGCCAGGTTTTTCAGCCCCGCTCTACCGTATTGCTCCGTATCTCCTTCTGCATTTCTTCTCCCCCCCCCGCCCCCCTCTCTCTCTCTCTCTTTCTGCTTCCCTGTCTCCTCTGCCTTTCTCCTTTCTTTTCTCATCCCTTAGACCCCCACTCCTTATCCCCCTCTCTCTGCCCCCCTCTCTCGCTCTATCAGCCCTTCTTCCTTTATCTCCCCCTCTCCGCGTCCCTCTTCCGTTTTATCTTCCTTCCCTTTGTTTTAATTTCTACCCTTTCCTCTTCGTCGCTCCACGTCGGGCTCTTTCTTCGAGGACACACCAAGAGGAGAAACCCGTGGCCGGCAACGTCCTGATGCCCATGCCACCGGTACCGGTATTAATTTATACGCTGTACGTGTGTGCACGCCGCTTTTTCTCGCAGTTCCTCGAAATTTGCAAGAAACTAGTCGGACACCCTGGCGGCTCCGGCCGCCTTGCCCTGCATACTGCCCGCCGCGGCGACCTCTCCACACGAGTCTTTCGCCTGAACGTCGCAAACACTGAGACCGCGCCCGGTGACACAGCCATTCCACCCTTCGACTCGATCCGCACGAGAAACAGTTGTGTGATGCTCGGTTCGATAATCTAACCATTGCCAGAATTGTATTTCTCTGGCCTGTAATGCATCCTTCTTTTCTTGAGATCCGCCTCCGTGATATTACGTTCGACGAATGTGACATTCCCTTTTATACCATTCACATATTGCAGTAGAATTCCGATGATCTGAGACGATTGGGATTTTGACATTGCCAGAGTGTCAAATATTCCGAATTATTGGACCATACCTGTTATGCAATAAAAATAAAGAGAATAATTTTACAAAAATGTCATGATTAATATACATATGTAGCAATGCTATATATTTATTAACAAAAATGAAAAAATATATGTAGGGGAAGTTGTTGTACCTCGGGCATGGGTTTATCACGGTCCTATATCCAAACCTAAAATGTTCGTGGATGTTTTTGCAAAATTATCAACACTACTTTATACATAATCTGCGAGAAGGCCTACAATAATTAGTTTCCAAGGCTTCGCGACGTCAGTCGAGGCAATACGACAATTTGAAGTTGTTTCACATCAAAAGTAAGGTAAATGTCCCAGTGGTTGGACGTGTAAGGCGAAGATTGCGGTTACGAAGACTTTTTATATGTACAGGGTGTCCCACATAACTCTTAATAGCTCAATATCTCGAAAACTATGCCATCGATTTTAAAGTTCTTGGTCTTACATTGCATGAATCTGAAGGGCCTTTCTAACTACATAAACGTGAAGTGGCCCCCCCTTTCCCTTTAAGCAGGGGCGGGGGTAGGTTCATAATTTTAAATGGAACCCCCTATAAAACGTTCCATATTTAGATTCTACAGGAAAGTACAGGTAAATTTTGTCCGAAACATTTTTTTGTCAGATATTTCCATGATGAGATATAACAGTTTCAAGGGCTCGGAAATTGCGTTATTGAATTATACGCGCTTGAGTCCTTTGCTTACTCGTGAAGAAACAAAAACAATAATATTTACAATTCTTAAGCGCTCCTCCACATTTTGCAATCATCACCAAACAATTTTTGAATGAAAAATTTGGGTACAAATGGATAGGACGTGGGGGACCTCATCAATGGCCTCCTCGATCCCCCGATCTAACACCATTAGATTTTTTCTTATGGGGATATGTAAAGGACAAAGTTATGTTTGAACCGCCGACGACAAAAGAGAATATGAAACAAAGAATACGTGACGCTTGCGCTTCAGTGACTCCCGAAATGTTAACAAATGTTAGAACAACTTTGATGTTTCGAGTAAATAAATGTTTGCAAGCCCGTGGTGGACATTTTGAACATTTAATTTAAAGAACATTTTATTTTTTCACGAATCTCATCATGGAAATATCTGACAAAAAAATGTTTCAGACAAAATTTACTTGTTCTTTCCTGTAGAATCTAAATATGTAACATTTTATAGGGGGTTCCATTTAAAATTATAAAGGTATCCCCCTCCCTTAAAGGGGAAGGGGCGGCCACTTCACGTTTATGTAGTTAGAAAGGCCCTTCAGATTCATGTAATTTAAGACCAAGAACTTTAAAATCGATGGCATAGTTTTCGAGATATTGAGCTGTTAAGAGTTATGTGGGCCACCCTGTATATGTATGTATTGGCCCCATATACTATTCCATTGAAATATTTGTCTCTATCAAAAGAAATATCCATCGGTAAAAATTATTTTATTTTCAATTATTCCAACCATTGGACCAATTATTTGAAAAATCACTTATCAGAACAGATTACTCTCCCTATTAGCTCGGGTAATCGACGTTCTACTGCGATCAGACAGCGAAGTCATGAATACAAGAGGTTTATGTCCGGCGGTCAGTAAGGGGTATCATAGCAGTAGTAAAGTGATATCTAACCCTAAACCTTGCGAAGCATTCCTCTTCTAAATCAATTTCTCTTTTTACACTAATGCTGAAAATTTTCAAAATGCGAAAGACAACCTTATCTCAACCGAGGGGCAAAAAAAAAGGCTGCTATTTATGATCTTAATGAGTTTACTATTTTATTGGCCACATTCATTGTGTCAGTACCATTGACCATAGTTAAAAAAAAATATTTAATAATTCTTTTTGTATATTGTTTAGTGGTGCAGACGTCTGTGCCCCAGAACGAAGCGGAGTTGCAGTTATACAGGGTGATGCAGCGAGCGTCCCTTTTGGGCTACTACGACACGCTCTTAGAAATGGGTAAGATATTGATATAATCTGTTAAAACTGCGATCTCTGCGCAAAACCAGCTGAGCATAAGGTGTTTTCGTTTAATTCTGTACTAAAACTGCCGCTTTCGTCTAATTCTGAACTAAAACTGCTGCCTTTGCATAAAACCGGCTGGAAATAACGTTTTTCGTCTGATTCTATGCAAGGAAACTGTGAACAATGAATACAAACCAAGATCTTTCTGTTTCTGGGCAACTATTTGATCTGCTAATAAAGGAACGGAACTACAGTAAATCCTCGATGAGTGTTCGAAGGTTCCTCGACAATGAAAAGGAGTGGTCCTTGAGACGTAGCACTGGCTTTTTAACGAGGTATATTACAGTGATAGAGCTTGAAATTCTGGAACCAATGGTCTTTATTTCAGCCGCATGTGGCCATTAGTTTATGAAATATTTAGTCTTTAATGCCGAGAAGCCTCATCGAGATTTCTCATCGAAGAACACTCAAGAACACTCATCGAGGATTCACTGTAACATGTAGCTATGTGGTAACTTTGACGAGCTCTGATATGGTAAATCTACATATTATATCGAATATACATAGGTGGACATTAGCAGTGTTGCTATCGATTATCGATAATTTATTGATAGTTATTGATATATCGATAATATCGATAAGATATCGATAACGCGAATATGAGTCATTGATGTAAAATGCAACATGGAATAAATATGTCGCTAACAATAAGATTTATTTATTCTTCTTCGAACTTATTACAGAAAGCATATCATAGTGTATTATAGCAGTTATCATGTTCTTTTATCGGAAAGAATCCGCCTTGTTTTAGGAAGTAATTTGTCACTTGGAACAGAAGTTTCAGAGAATAAACATGTAACAGTTTTAATACCTTCTGTATTCTATCACGTCCTTGGATTATATTTTCTATCAGTTACACTTGAGTGGAAATGTCTCTTATTGTTCGAGTAAAAACATAGGAATGTCATCTATTGTATTCGTACATGTTAAATTCAACTTACCGATATCCTAACGAAATCAATATATAAATTTATCGATATATCGAATTATTAATATACATTCCAATATTGTCGATATTTATCGATAAAGTTGTCGTTAGTAGCATCTCTAATGGACAAGCGTCCGTCGAAGCGCTGTTAAAGTAATTTCTTGTATCAATAATGAACCGTTCGCAGCTAATATAAAATATTCATCGAGACTTCAATTTCTAGTTTACTTTTCGTGTTAAAGTAGTATGAAAAAAAAATGCTTCAGTAGGTGTTTATTGTATATGCTCCCGTTCATAAGTATTACAATGATCAAATATGAAGTAAATGCAATTAAAAATAATGAGCTAATAATAAATATTGTTTAAGGGATGTCAAAGTTTCATGGACAACGCGTATGCTAATATAACGCACTAGAAGTGACCCGAAATATATCCTTTTTATGGAACATTGTATTTTCTTCAGCAGATCAGGTGTTCTAATAGCTGTGAACGACAGTTCGGTTGCATAAAGTTTCGTTTTACTTGGTATTAACTCTCGTGTAATGGCAGGGATCTACCTGTAACATAGCTGTCCGTTCTGTCGATAACAAATGAAAACTCACACAATTTTTTGTAATGTCGTAGGTGGCGACGACTTGCAGCAGTTGTGTGACGCTGGGGAAGAGGAATTCCTGGAGATTATGGCCCTAGTCGGTATGGCGAGCAAACCCCTTCACGTCAGAAGACTACAGAAAGCTCTCCAAGAGTGGCTGACGAATCCTTGTAAGATATTAAGTAATATCTACTGTATTATATTAGATTGGCACATATGAAACTTCTGTACACAGATCTAATTTTCATTGATTATGGCAGATTGGTTTGGAATTATTCAAATGGATATTCAGATGTAACAAGAGCTGAACGTTTTTTAGTGTTGAACAAGAAATTCAAGACAATTAAAAGAAAAATGTACTAAGCAAATGGGTATATGACGAACAGACTCGAGTTCATTTAGTATTTCAGTAACCAAACGAAGCTACATGTGCATTTTCAAGCACATAAACGTATAATTGATTCGAAAATGTATTGTTTTATTATACGTAACAATTGTTAATACAGTTGGCTATGCTATAGACATTATTATAATTAATTTCATATTATTACATAACTTTTTCAAAAGCGATGTAAAAGGCAATTCGATAAGAGGTTTCAATTCAATTTTTTAATGAAACACATTATTTATTTTGAGCAAACTTTGATTTTTTAATGTCAATATAAAGTATATAGACGGCGGTTATAAATAAAATGTTAGACAAATCGCCACTCCGGCTCCTTTTGCAAGCCACCATTCTTTTGTCCAAATTTTGTATACTATGTGCACATAAATGTGACTCTACTTCAGCGATAACATTTCCAATGCTGTTTCTCAGCTTAGAAATTGTTTAGGGATCATTAGCATTGACTTTGCCCGACACGGAACCCCAAACAAAACTGTCTGGCGGTGTTAGATCACAAGATCTGGAAGACTAATTGATGTCTCCTCGTCGAGAGAAGTGAATAATGAGGAATGCGTTCAAGGAACTTGAGTGTAATAAAGTATTTATTCCAAGTGTTGTGTGAGAAACTTGATTGCCAACAATTATTTTTACGTGTTTATGGTAAAGCCTATTTTAACATTCCAAAATGGATTCCAGAGCTAAAAGACAACATTCGGAGTGTTGTCGCTAAAATAGAGTCTTTATGCGACCATATGATAGAAAATTTTGACACAAGGATGGTAGCCTGCAGGAGAAGCCGGGGTGGCCATTTGTCTAATATTTTATTTATAACCGCCATCTATACACTTTATATTGAAATAAAAAAAATCGTCATTTGCTCAATAACTGATCCGTTTTATTAAAAAATTAAAATGAAACCCCTTATTGCATCTCCCTTTGGCTATAAGAATTTCGAGAATTTCTTTCATCGAATTCCATTAATAAGCAAAATTTACAGTAAATATTTTATCGATCGTACTTTTTCTATCACAGACGGCTATTTCATGTGCACCAATCCAATATGATCCTCTTCGTCGTGATCTGCCGTTACAGGGTAGTGATTCATTTCTATTTTACAGCTCTTTTCCAAACGCCAGTAGTACCGACAAGCGCCGCATGTAAGAATCCTCCCGGAATTGGATTCCCATGCGCGAGTCCTAGGCCGCAAGTACAAAGTCTTCAAGGTTTCGCAACGACATCGCAAGCGTCGACGCCGTACGCCTCCTCGTCACACGTGTCTGTCATGCCGTTGCCTTGCAGGAGTACCAGTCCAATTGTGTCTGTTACGAGCGTAACGGCGCCGGTAGCCTCGACCACCTTCCGCCAGAGCCCTAGCCCAAACGCGCCCCTACCCTATGCAACTTCCCATAGCCCCGGTGTACTACAGGTACACTATTATAAACGATTTACTCTAGAAAAGTGCTTACCACTAATCACTGCTATCCACGCAGTTTCTATGATCTGACATTTCTTGAACGGGCTAAAACACTGTTAGAGATTCGAGGCTTTCATGGCCCAGCATCGTGCAGTGGTTACTTTTGGTTAATTGTTACTTAAGCCGTGTTCGTTTATAGAAATGTTCCAAACGTTTTGCAGGCATTGTAGCTAGCTTCATTGGGAAGTGGAATGGTAGACTGTTGTGTGACTTCTTATAGAGTACCTTGCTTATGTGTCGGTTTAATAATCATCAACCAAAGCTTTTAATTGGTCGGTTGAATAACTAAAAAGTGCGGAACAGGTAACTCCAAACTGGTCCGGTGATAGACTGTCTCCCTATTGATGTTTGGGTTTTTCATGATCTTCAATGTTTCCCTATTTTGTTAGGGGGGAGCGCTCTTTTGTTTTCATAATCGTTTCAGTTTTGTTGACGAGAATTTTGCGGCCTGTTGCTTTATGACGTTCTGCAACAGCCGATTGAATGTAACCCAATCCGATACAACGCTAATGTTCCTTGAATGGTAAACTCACGCTCTCTGGAAGGGGTGAGGATTTTACCAATTTTTCCTCATATCGGGTAGTCCCTCCACCACCTATAATAGTTGTTAATAAATGTTAGCGTCGCGGACCTCATGAAAACAAGGGATCAGAGTGGGGAAATCGTAAGAGTTAGTCAACTTTTTAAATAAGGCTGTTCTAATACGAGCATGATCATCTGGGGTAACTTTACGGGCAAGAGCGCTCTTCGCCACTCGTAAATGGCAATGAGCGCACATAGTATAAACCAGCAGGAGAAGTAGCTTCATGTATCATCGTTTCATTTGATCTCCTGATGAAACAAACTGCAATGCTTGCGAAACATTGGGAACATTTTTCCAGAAGGACACGAATTACACCTGAAAGCTTCAACAGTCAACGCTGTATTATACCAAGCCCGGTGTTTTCTTATTTTTCATTTATCTTCACGAAAGTTGAACCAACAGATTAACGTGAACTTTTTGATGAAAATGAGCAGAAAGCACGGCGAACATTTCATCGACATGTAACGTTCGATTGTTATACACTATTATACAGTAATTAAAATTCTATACAATTACAAGTAGTCGGAATGTTGTCGTGTTCTGCATCTTTACGTTGTTGTCCGATTCCCAATCGTGATGACCTTTAAAAATAAAAATGTTGAACGTTCGACAATGTAAAATGAGTCGAAATCGGGTTGGACACGAATAGCGCTGTTCAATACGAAAAAATTTTGGGAATTTTCAATATGCGTTTTTGATAGACCTGTATGAGCGGAATACGAATCTGCAAACCGTTTCTTTCCAACACATCCAGTTTTTGAAAAAATAAATGTTTACAAAAATCGCAAATCTTCAACTTAGGATCTGTGTTGTGCTTTTACAGTACTAGTTATACAGTTTCTTTTGACACGGTTTAATTCTCTGGACTCTTTCGTACAAAATGATATACATTGATATTATATGTATTATAGATATCTAAATATGTTTAAATAATGTTTAAAGTGAAACGGACACCAAGGACGCACCAATTTTTGCTGATATTCTTCAATTTATTTCCAAAACTAAGGATCTAGGAGAAAATCCAACCAGAGCACGGGATAGATCAGACCTTTCTGCTGAGGAAGGTGTCAAAGAAAGTTAATAACTCTGTTTTTTTTTTCAATAGCGAAGCAAAATATTTCAGCAAAACACGCGGCAGCGACAGTGATACTCAATGACGGCGGTCGCCTGGCCTGCCGCTCATTGTTAGTGTATAGTGCCTTCCCGAGTTATACTGACTTCGTAAAAATAGCAGAGGTTTGGCTCCTTCACGCCTTTAAATATTTCGGTGGTAGGTCAAGCACCCAGGGACGGTCAGGCATATTATATTTTGCGGGTGGTGGTTGTTGGAGCCTTCTAGGTATACGTATGTATACCAAACGATAAATATACATTTGTTAGCCTCTTAAATAGTTTTAAGTCCTATGAAAATAAATATTTCAAAATTGAAGGGTACATAAAATATGTCAGATAAGTAGTAAAAAGAAGTAATAATAACGAAAATTGATGCGTTTTCGGTGTTCCTTTCACTTTGAACATTATTTAAACATATTTAGATATCTATTACATAATAACAATTATATCATTTTGTTCAGAAGAGTCCAGAGAATTGTTTCGTTTCAAAGGTAACTGAATAACTATTACTGTAAAAGCACAACACAGCTCCAAAGTTGAAAGTTTGCAATTTTTGTAAAAATTTGTTTTTTCAAAAACTGGACTTGCTGGAAAGAAACGGTTTGCAGATTCGTATTCAGCAGATCTACGAAGAACGCCTACTAAAAGTTACAAAAACGAAAAAAAGGTAAAATTTGTTGAACAGTGCAATCGGTGCGGGTCATTTAATGGTATAAAAAATATTAGATTGAGTCATTAATATCTCCCACTCTTCTTTTTCAAATTTCTTTTTCTCGACGATAATTTGCCATTTCCAGTAGTCTAGAATGTCTTTTGCATTATTATTGATGAACAAAAGTTCAGTTGTTTGTTAGACGATCTGAAAAAGTTTTTTTTCCACCCGTGGGGGAAGTTAAGAATCAACCGAATATTTATGGTGTTACAATGACATGTGTTCAGCAACTGAGACATTGTTGTTTTTGTTAGGTAGGAACTTGCGAATCGTCGTGTGGCAGCGGAACAACCCCTAGTCCAGGGGGTGGTGGAGGCGCACCTGCGAGCCCGACGCAGCCAACCCCAACCCTCCTCCAGTCGCAAATGCAGAGACTAGCAGAGACGGCCGAAAGACTGGCGGCTACCTTACGACCGGTGGATCCAAAGCCTCATAACATTAAGAAAAAGATTTCCAAGAATTTAGAGGTAGTTTTTGTATATCCTGGCGATAGAACTATACGCTCAAAAACTTCTGTTTGTCTAATTTTTCTTATTGAAAACACAAACCGAGTTACTTAACCCTCATCCGTCCCTTGTGTCAATTTAACATGTTTTTCTTCTAAGAAATTATGTTATTCTGTTATGAGTAGGTTAATTTATATAATGCGTCAATTTAACACCGAATGGCAATTTAAGTTGGAAAAATGAGAGACAGATGAGGATTAATATGAGAGGAAACTGTCGTTCAAATAAGGCTTCTTTGGAAATATGCTTCTAAGGTGTCGTCGTGGTAAACGTGAAGAAATTAATATTCCACAATTTATAAATTTTATTGGGATGAAAGTTAAGTTACTAAACGTTGCAATAAATACATATTTCTCCCGTAAAGTTTGTCCATAAAGATAATGTTTAGGTACTGTCTCAACCAGTGTTCATTATAGGACAGCCTAGAAGTATTCTTCCACGTAATCTTATTTGAAAAACTGTTTTGTCGCGAGTTAACCAATTGTTCTGAATTTCCCACCTGGGTCGATTATCACAGAACGTTAATTTTAACACATGCATTGCATTGAACCAAAAATTCGTTCGGAATTTAAAGAACAACGGAGGCCTGAATATTAAACAATTATGTTTACATTTCGTCAAGAATGTATCCACCACTATTTTGTATGATCTACGACCATCTTATTGGAGTCATTCCACGCGAAATCGGACTCTCTTTGGAGTAACATTTCGGATTTTGTTGATACTTGGATATGTTCTAGCCTGTACCGTACTAATATAATAACGCAATTATTAACTTAATTGCTGAACTCTTCTACGTATGTCAAACGTCGAATTAACGATGTGTGAGTGTGTTTGAAATGATTTTAAATAAAACCTTGCGTTTAGAGAGGACTGTATAATTTGATTGTGAAACAATCAACAAGTCTGAACTGTGGATGTGAGGCAATATATAGTGTGGATAAGATTCTCTATGCTATCGAAGACGATGTGTATTGGTAAACGAACAGTGTAGATCTGGTTAAAAACTATAAGTCAGTAAAATTTCTCGGTGTGCGTGGAGCTGGTGGTGCGTTGACGCGTAGATGGGAGACGCAGTGAATATTCTGATAATCTTATTGACTAAGACAAGCTAGAAGCACTGTGATTGGCGGAAATTCTTTAATTATTGTCATCGACAGTAGGGTAAGGCCGATCCGCGCGGAGACCGGACTTCCGTCGCAAGTAATATTCGCCCATATGGCGAACACTTTGCCTGACTCGAGGCATAAATGGTAATAAAACAATTAAAAAAGGCCTGAGTTTCGCCGTTTGGAAATTAATAAAAAGTCACGTAGTAAATCCTAATCTCGGTCTTAGCAGCTGTAGAAAAAACAATGACAGTAAAATGACCGTAACAGTACTTCTAAAAAGTATATACAGAGTGTAACAAAAATGTTCGACCCGGAAATGGGGCATTCGGGGGGTGAATTGGAACAAGTTTTTCCTTAGCAACAATGTAATCTGAGGCTTCGTTACCGAGATATTAACGAAAAACGGCGACCAATCAGAGCGCGAGTTTGCCAGCCGAGTTCCCGCGGTAACGTTAGCTACAAATCACAGCACGTAGCCACCGCTAGAGCGGGAACTCGGCTGGCAAACTCGCGCTCTGATTGGTCGGGGTTTTTCGTTAATATCTCGGTAACAAAGCCTCAGATTACATTGTTGCTAAGGAAAAACTTGTTCCAATTCACCCCCCGAGTGCCCCATTTCCGGGTCGGACAACATTTTTATTACACCCTGTATACATATATGACGCGACAAGTCTTTAGTGATATGTAAACGTATCTCGAAGGATTTTTTAACATTTAAAAAATTTTCTTCAATTAATTTCCATATGGCCAATTTTAAAGTCCCCATATCTTTGACAATGTGTACACCGACGAGTAAACTCGGCTTCCACTAGGGAAAAAAGTAACGCAGGGAAGGGCCTTCTACTATTTGAATTTGGAAGTTTCAGAAATTTATGCCAAATTTACATCCGATTTAATATTTATTTCAGTACCTGAAATAAATTTATCAAGTGGTAGAAAGCCCATCTCTTACGTCAATTTTTCCCCTAGCGGAAGCCGAGTTTGCTCGTGAGGGTACATAAAGAAAACAAATAAGACTATATTTTTTTCTTTCATTGATTCATTTTTTTCAAATTTTTAAATAGTGTCCCGCTATTATAACATCGCATTTATTTAAAACAATTGCAAAATTAATGGTGAAAAAAAATTTTCTTTAAACTGAAATAAGTGTTATTAAGGTACTCTTATGTCTCCACTATAAGCACTTCGCAAAGCCCATTTTGAATAACTTGTTACTTCAACAGTTATGATTTATTGAAAAAGCGTTGACACTATATTTCAAACAGCTATAAAATAAAAAGTAATTCACAAACTGACTAGAACATATCCAAGTATCAACAAAATCCGAAATGTTGCTCCAAAATGTGTCCGATTACGAATTGAATGACCGAGCTACTTCATTATTCCGTCTATGTAGAATTTTGTAAGTTTTTCATTAAGGAACAGATCGAGATAGTTTTCGATATCTTCAAGAAATACAAATAATTCACCATTTAATTTATTTTATAGTGTTCGGAACAAGTGATAATCCAATGATGCAATATCTGGTGAATATGGGTGGTCTAAGGCATCCTATCCTAGTTGCAATAATTTTATTCGGGTTATTAAAGAATGGTGGTGGAAGACTACACCTTTACGATTCTTCAGATCGAGACGTTTTTCTTTGACTGCATGTTTTAGTTTTTTTTAATTGAGTACAATAAACAGACTAGCGGTACAACCGGATAGGGGTTGATTTTAACGTGAAAAAATAAGTCGAAAGTAATAGAATAACATTTTTTCGTTTAAGACTTCGTTTTCGTGAAAGTTGACTTTGAAAATCTGCTGGATACGCGTGCAATTGAATAAAGGCAAGTGTCCATTTGAGAGTTTCTCGCGCGAATTGGGCTCGAGAGTACTATCACGTGGTGTATCCATTTAAGAGTAACTTCAAGATTTTTTACTCTCAGATAGTCGCTAGAACGCTCGCCGAGAGTTTACTGTCTGACGGAAGTCTCAGAATCGTATTCACTAGACTCTCGTGTGTAGTGACTAGAGATTCATCCGTGCCCATCTGTTCTGCAGTTTGTTTTGAACTTAGCGTGCCGTGAGATAGTGGTTGTGGACGTGGAAAAACTGTGTGCCCTTGTTATTGCGTACAGTATTATAAAAAAAAGGAAAGAGAAACACAGACATTATTTTTGCCGGACATTATGTTTCTCACGCGACAGTTCTCGCAGGAATACGAAATTGTTTTGTTCTCAGCGAGCGACTGTCGGATAGAATATTACTGACTGTCCCGGGTTGCTCTCGAGAGTACTTCTCGGGAGTGGATCGTTCAATTGTATGTCAACTGTCTGTGTGTTTGTTGTATGTCGTGACAGTACTCTCGGGTGCAACTCGCGCGAGAAACTCTCAAATAGACAGCTGCTTTAAGATGCAGCTAGCGCGTCTGCTCATTGCATTCTCTTTCTACTTATTATCATGACGATACACGCGTTTCAGATTACTTTTCAAAGTCGATTTTCCCAAAAAATCAAAAATCGAACAATCAAATGAAAAAATTTTATTCGATATTGTAGAATGAGAAACTATAGGATGGTGAATTGTCTCTCCTATGGTGTTGGGTTTGTGCGAGGTAGGTAATAAAATAATCGGATGCACTGTTACTTAACAGGAAATAAGGAATATATTGTATATTTAAATATACGTATACTATGGCTCTTCTTACAGTTCTCTGACAACTTTGTACTTTTTACTCTGACATTACTCTGCTCACTCAGCCACTCACAAATTTGGCATCATGATCAATTGATCTCTTTCACACCATAATACAGGGTGTTCCAAAATAAGTGTAAGTCCTTGAAAGGGGTGATTCCCGGGGTGATTTAAAACAACTTTTTCGATACCGAAAAAGTTGTCCGAGTTTTTGTTAACGAGATATTAACGAAAAACTGCAACCAATCAGAGCGTGAGTCTGCCGGCTGAGCTCCCGCGGTAACGTTGGCTACGCCGATTTTATTTGTTGCGTCTTTGTCATTTGCTATTGTACGCAGTTTCCTTCGATGCATGCCGACTTGCTTGTTCGTAGTACAAGCGCAACGCGTAACCAACGCTACCGCGGGAGCTCAGTTGGCAGACTCGCGCTCTGATTGGTCGCGATTTTTCGTTAATACCTCGTTAACAAAGCCTCGAAGAACTTCTTCGCTAAGGAAAAAATTCTATTAAATCACCCCAGGAATCACTCCTTTTAAGGACTTACACTTATTTTGGGATACCGTTATACAGTTTCTACCCTCCCTCCCTTCCGCCCTCCCACCCTCCTCCATCCCTCCCTCCCTCTCCCCCACTCTCTCTCTCTCTTTTCTTACACGTAGTAGTGGCTGGTCACAAGCTGACGGTAGACCAGGGTCACCACCCTAATTAACGAGCTATCGGCCATTTGTTCTTTCGAGATTTATTCGTCAGCTATCGATCTAAACAACGCACTCACACGTTTACGTACACGACACGCATACTGGTGACTGGGGCGACTACCTCCCAAATGTTGTTATCTGTGGGTCATTCACGCGAAATCGGACACCTTTTGGAGCACCTTTTCGGATTTTCTTCCAAATTGGATATGTTGTAGTTTTTATCGATATATAAACGTTTCTCGAAGGATTTTTGAACATTTTTAAAATTGTAGATTTTACAGCTGTTTGAAATTTTGAGTCAACCTTTTTTCAATAAATCATAACTATTAAACTAACAAATTGATCAAAATGAGCTTTAGGAGTACTTACAGTGGAGACATAAGAGTACCAAATAAAAATTATTTCAGTTAAAAAAAGATATTTTTTAACCATTTATTTTGCAATTGTTTTAAATAAATGCCCTGTTTTTATACCGGCGAACTATTTAAAAATTTGAAAAATAAGTACATAGCCCTATTTGTCCTCTTTATGGGCATATTTTCAAAAATATGAACACTTTAATATTGACCGCATGAAAATTAATTGAAGTAAACGCTGCATCGAATTACACCGGCTTTACCGGCCAAGCCGTGTGGTACTAGGCTAGCCAGTACGGCTCGCCCGTTCGAGTCGATGTGATTCAACGCAGCGTTAACTTTAATCAATTTTCATATCGTCAATTTTAAAATCTCCACATTTTTAAAAATTTGTCCATAAGGAAAACAAATAGGACTACATCCTCAATTTTTTTTCAAATTTTTCAATTGGGCCCTACTATTATAAAATTACATTTCCTTAAAACAATTATAAAATAAATGATTAAAAAATATTTTCTTCTAACTGAAATACTTTTAATTAGGTACTGTCATATCTCTACTATAAGTATCCACAAAACTCATTTTGATAAGTTTATTAGTTCAACAGATAATTCATTATTCGACTGGTCGACCTTGTGTGAATCGACGCTGCGTTCACTTCAATTAATTTTCATACGACCAATTTTAAAATGTCCATATTTTTGAAGACATGCCCATAAAGAAGACAAATATGGGCTATATCCTCATGTTTTAAAAATTTTTAAATAGTTCGGCAGTATAAAACAGGGCATATATTTAAAACATTTGCAAAATAAATGGTTAAAAAATATCTTTTTTTAACTGAAATAATTTTTATTTGGTACTCGTATGTCTCCACTGTAAGTATCCGCAAAGCTCATTTTGATCAGTTTGTTAGTTCCATAGTTATGATTTATTGAAAAGGTTGACTCTAAATTTCAAACAGCTCTAAAATTTACAATTTATTAAATTTTCAAAAATCCTTCGAGATACGTTTATATATCGATAAAGACTACAACATATCCAATAGGAACAAAATCCGAAATGGTGCTCCAAAAGGTGTCCGATTTCGCGTGGAATGACACCTGTGGTTCTTACGGTCACTTTCTCTTTCTTACTTTATCATCCATACCTATAATATTGTTGCGTGGACGCGGCATGACTTCCGAATAAATAAGGGCAATATTAATAAAAAGGAAGAATTATTTATTTGGAGGGGAAGAGTACTTATCTTAACACGTCTTTTCTATTCTACAGTGGTATCACGACTCTACTCTGTTTTTGTTTTGGTGTTGTTACCAAAACGACGTCGCTAACCTGAAGTCTCTCGCTTTAACATTATACAATACGTGTTACCTATCGGGTAATACGTAACAATATTTTCGCTTTATTTTGTCACGTTGAATCACCCTCTACACGGTTGTACCACCAGTCACACGACATCCTGTATATTTAAATTAACGGTCTGGGTACTTGGTAAGAATTCGTAGTTCAGGATTCCCTTCCAATCGCATCACGTACACAGCATCTCGTTGTTTTGGATGGAATTCAGCTTCAGGTTATTGTTGTACGGGTTCACCTCGTTTGCTGCAGGATCTTTTTCTCTTAATGTTACACTGTAAGATTCTTGAACACTTCAAGCATAATACGTTTCTACTCCATTTAAGAAGTGCATCGCAAACAGAAATGTTGCCGATTCAATTTTTTACATGCCCGATCACTCACAACATTGTTTCCATACATCGCTAAAATCTTTTTTTGCATCTGAGTGTCATTTTTGCCCTTTAAAAACTAATAGAGCACTGTCTACGGGCAATTCACTTTCTGATCTTCTATTTTCAGATCAATCACACGCTAGTTTACGATATTTTTTTAAACTGAAGAGAAAAGATCGGAGAATACAATCATATATATAATTTATAGGTTATAATTGCGGCCAGTAATGCAGCAGATGAATCGCTTTCATTTCTCAGTAGAAAACCGAATGCATTTTCGGTTCAACCCAATGATTTTAAATTATGAATGAGGCAAAACTTGGCTGCTCTATAGCAGTTAGGCCAACGCCTACTGGGGGATATGGCACACCGTTAAAAAGCTTATGAGCACCACAAGATTAGCCAGAGCTTCCACAAACGACCCTTCAGAATATATACACCAAAAATAATAATCCGTCAGAAATATTATTTTTCTTAAACTGCTTCTAACCAACACAGAATCAGTATTTTGCTTTGAATCAGTGATTCGTTTTTTTAAACTGTCTTTAACCATTACAGAATTAGTATTTTGTTTTATAAATAAAAATAAACTACAATATGCACACGGACCATACCCTCCAGTGGGCATTATATTTTACGAAAAAGCGGGAGGATCTATTCAGATTGCTTTGTTTAGATGATAATGGCAATGCCTGACAACGATCCACGCCGAATGGAAGAGATCCGAAAGTACGCGGCGATTTACGGAAGATTCGACTGCAAGAGGAAACCCGAGAAATCACTGACATTGCACGAAGTGTCGGTAAATGAAGCCGCTGCGCAGATATGTAGGTTCGTACCTGCCCTTCTTACTAGAAGGGACGAACTTTTTCCTTTGGCCCGGCGGGTTGTCAGAGATTCTGGGTATCATTATTCAAAAAGTCATTAGTAAGTACCTTGACTGGAAGATTAGTTCAATCATTCCCTCTACACGCTTTAAACGTTACTTAACACGTTCAAGTTGGCCGAACACACCGCCGGATCGAATAGTGAAATTAAGAATACTCGGATCCACGGACGAAGGAACAACTTTAAGGGGTGTTTCCCATTTCTCGGGTCGGAAACACATTAGTTACCTTATTTTTTTTTACATTTTTTGAACGCTTGCGATCTTACGAACCTTCCACTGAAACTATTTGTTTCGTACGATAAGCAAACGAAAAAATGTACCACTAATAGACATTCCAAATTGTATTGCTTGTCGAAATCAGGTGCTCTGAAAACTCTGATAAAGCTAATTACTCGAATAGAAGAGAGAACAGATCTAGAACGGATTTGCAAATGAAAAAAAAGGCGTTATACATATGACAGACATTATGTCCTGTGAAGTAGCAAATTAGACTTTGACTATATAAATTATCTCGAAAACTGTGCGTCGAAACTTCTAATCTCCTATGTGTCTAATCAGTGTGAAATTTTGTATAAACATAAACATATTTTGAACGCTCCTTTTCTGTTCGAACTAAAAGAATTGCAAAAACTTTAAGGCTCATTTTTTTTGTAAAATTACGTGGCAAAAACTGTTGAGAGAAAATCAATTCTTTTCGTTTCTTGCTTTTAAATTTGTTTAAAAATCACTATTCAATAATAGTATTGTTACGAAAACTGTGAGACCACAGAGTAGAATATATCAAGGCCTACTCGTCGGTGATTCCTTCCTCGTGACGTTCTTGAAAATCGGGGGTTTACTTAAGAAAAAATTTCGTTGGATATCGTCTATTTGAAATTTTAAAAAATTGATTAAATGTAGGGCCTGAAAACGGAAAAGACCCCTTAACGTTTTGTCAGTTGTATGGGAAGTTTTAGTTTGTTGAATGTGATAATAATAATATTAATACACGAGATAGCATATCGACGTGAACGTGTTAAAATTATACGAGATCGCTTCGATCAACTCTGTTTTTATAATACTTCTGTTTAAAATGCTTCAGCCTGTCTGTGTCGAGGCGACGCGAGAATGGCGAAGAGAGCGAAAGCGAGCGCGCGAAGAGGCAAAAGCTCGAGCTCGAGGGTGAGAATGAAGATGGGACGCAGGTTAGCGCATCTCGGCCATAAAAATACAACTCTGTGCAGGAGATTCCGTTTGAAGATGGTTGTAAACGTGATTTTGGAAACGAGGATTTTCTCAAATCTCGATTATGTACATAATTGCGCGCCCTCTGGGCAGCACGGAGATGAATGTTTCACAGCCGTTCGTCGAGTCCTACGTTTTCAATAACATCAATCTGGAATCGTTAGCATATTAATGAGGCTGCTGTGTAACCGCATGAGCGCTAATTACTAACTATGCACCCAGCACGTAAACAATCGCAACACCTAAAACTGCCACTTGGTTGACACGCACCGCGAACCGCAGCCGAAAAAGGTCAAGTATAGCTTCTGCGTAACATGCATGGCTTTATATACCGATTGCATGCGATCACTGTTCCATTTTCAGAGAAAAAGAATAACAAACTGGTTTTGCATAGAGGAAAGTAGCCAAATATGGAATACCATTTTGTTTTTCGAATGTCTTCCAAAAAACTTTTATGGGTATTCAGGCATATATCTACGCTCAATGTAAGAGAAGTCTTATATTTCTAACGTTATGAACAATATTCAGTATTGAACTAACATTAAAAAAAATATATAAATTGTACCTAATATGGAATAGGTACCTAAGTATGGAACACTGATATTAGGTACAATATTTGGAGCTAGATTAGGTACAAACTTTTACATGGAAAGAATACAGAAATAATAGTTTCATTCTTCTGATTAATTAAGGGACTTTGGTTATAAAATCATTTTTTTTTAAATTAAATAAAAACATAGCTATTTAAAATAATCACATGTCCAAATGTGAAATTCTGCACCAGCACATTTGCCATGTTTCATATTTGGAACTTCACAAAGTTAAACACACTCTGTTTTTAAAAAAGTTTACTAAAAACAAAAAAAAAAACAAACAAGCATGGCAAAGTAATAATAAATACGAAAAATCCATCAAATTAACCCTAAAAGAAAACAAAGCGATCTTGCCACGTCATTAACGTTCGTTCAATTGACGACTCAAAATGTGTCAATATAGTCTCTAGTAGTGCCATAAATTCGACCTTTAACGAACGTAACTTTATGTACCATGCAAATTGAAACGGATTGTAATCTTTTAAGATTCCTTATTTTTAAGGTGTATTGAAACGTGAAATTCCGTAATACTATTCGAAATGATCACCTTTTGCTTGCGTACACCTTTTAAAACGATCTGATCATTTACCGATTGCCTAAAAGTGACTGACAACGCCACTTGCATTTAAATCACGTGAAAAACTTCAAAAGCAAATAACTCAAAAAACTTTCGAGTACCTGCTCCTATATGGGAGGGGGGGGGGTGATATGTAAAGAGCCTATACGAGCCCTACCACGAGTCGTAAAAGTTCCATTCATATCGGTACCCCGAAGTTGGGGCCCTCTCCTTGTAAGTGTACGTAGAAATAGTATTCTCAATCCTAAAGTTATACCGTCTGATTCTACCAAAACATGCAACATTTTCAGATCATTGTTCTTCCAATGAACAATATTGGTATCAATAGGAAGTCTATTTCATCTTCTACATAAGCTTTTACCCACTTTCCATAAATCTCAATACTGCATTGTCAATACATTGTTAAATATGATTACCAGAAACATCGTAATTTGTATCTTTTTGCTTTATTAATGAATGTGACATGCGCAATTCATGTACAAACTACAATTAATATATTTCTTTATATGAATATTTTAGATTTTATTGTAAATGGAATGTACTAGCTTATAGAACTTTAAAAAAAGTTAGATAATTAAATCGTGTTGTACGGTTGAATGCTATTATAAATTTAAAAAGTTATAATTATCTAAAGTTTGTACCACGGAGTTGCACATAGTTTTTTCAGTATTCGATATTACACAGACCTTGAGATTTAAGGAGAAACGTTACGACGTTATTGATGTTATAGTATTTATTGGCCTACTAAAATTATCTGAGATTAATTGTAGTAATGTAACTCCTTTCTTACACACTTGTTAGGACTCTACGCTCTGTTCCTGGCGTCCTGACGAGTCGTGTCTACTTTTACTATTTCCACTGTTTCTTAACCGCTAATTTCTTCTCTTCTATTGTACCTGACGCGATATATTTGCTACGTCTACTGTCTACAGCAGTTCACTGTTTCAGGAGGAATTGGACCTTCGCTGCTCCGAAATGGATATTAACAATTCTTTGATCAGGAGACACAGGTCGTCAAGGTGATTATCTCGAAATCAATTTTTAGTTGTAGTAGAATATTCAAGAAGTACTGGTTGATACAGAGGTTTTATCATGTTTATACGAACCTTTACATATTTGAAACATAATTGTTTGTATTTTCTGTTCCTCAAGAAGTAGTATTTCATAGCATAAAATGTTAGTATTATTCCCTTAATGTTATCCTTATGTTTGGTGATACAATTTTTGTTTCATTTAGGCCCGGTACACATGAGCGGCACGCGTCATTTTGTAGTCGCGTCAATTTGACGCTGCGTTTTGGCAGTAAATATACATATACACTTACTTATGTGAAACAATTCACATATGTCGCAGATTTTAACGGCAACTTCGTGTCCTGTTTGCGTTTTAACAAATGAATACTAGAACGCAACTAGAACGTAGCATTTTAACATTGCATGTACAGGGTGTCTCAGCTAACTTGATCACCTGAAATAATGACTTAACGTATACTTTATGCAAGTTTTGAGGCGTGGAACTTAAATGGTATCAAGAGGTACATCTTATAAAATACGTGCATTTTTTGTAAGTGGAGGCATTTCACATATTTCAAGATATTTACAAAATAGTCACTATAGTGAAATCGCTGTATTGAAGTTGAGGGGCATCAGTTCGAGCACCTATAGTTTCCAGATAGTAAGTACATATTAAAAATTATTTTATAAATATCCCGTTAACTATTAGATTTAGGTGGTGGTCAACACATTTTTCCTCGGAATTTCATACTCTATCGATCTATGGTACAAAAAATAGGTCATTCCGTTAAAAAAAAATCAAGGTGACCTTGAAATCTCTGAAATGCCTCCACCCACAAAAAAGCACGTACCTTATAAGATGTGCCCCTTGATGCCATTTAAGTTTAACGCCTCCAAATTTTCATAAAGTATACCGTTAAATCATTATTCGAGGTGATCAAGTTAACGGAGACATGCTGTATGTATACATATGAAACGGTTCTCACATGACGCAGGTTTCAGCGTAAACTTACGCGTAACTAGCGGCGCAGATAGTTAATTTTTTCAGAAAGGAACGCAGGTATTGCAAATTGCAAATGTGACGCTAAAATCTCAGCGAACAAGCAGTCAATTATTTTTCTCGAGCCTCGTTATCGTGTTTTGACATTCTACGTTTTTATGCATTTTTGCATGTGGTTCATCAAAAGATTTCACATTCATTGTGAAGTAGTTACAAAATTTGACCTCATCTTCCCTTAAATCGAAAAACATATTAAATTCTCCGTGCACAGGTAAATGGATGAACCTAATACACACGTTCTCTTCCGTTATGATCTATATAATATATTATAAGATATATACCTATATAATGAAATAATTTTCCTTTTGCGCTCTGCTAGTGTCAACGTCTCCATGGCTGTATCGATACTAGCAGAGAATCAAAATTGACATCTGCCGATGATATGAAAACTGACGCAGTTGCAAACTCGACGCGAACTGGACGCATAGTTGCCGCCAAAATCTACGTCACCACTGAATTACTTCATATACAAAATAAATGTACTGTTAAAACGCAACGTCTAAGTGACGCGGTTGCAAAATGACGCGTGCCGCTCCTGTGCACCGAGCCTTTAATCGAATTCAGCGTTGAAAATAATATTCCCGTTTAGATTTAATTAAAGCTTTAAATTCTTGTTTAACTAGTACAAATTCAACGTTAAAACGTCCCTTTAAATAGAGTTTCCTATTTAAATCGTCTAGTTTAATACGGGGTATGAACAAGGTACAGTACTTTACAAAATTACTTTAAAATTATACAACTTCATTGTTGACCGTTTTTTATAAGAACAGCACAAATTTTGTGTACCAACTTCATGTATTATATAAAGCAGAGCTGCATAAGTTCTGTTCCCGGAGTCAGTCTCCCACTCCGGGGGTATCCCTGCTACGCGACTCAGGCTACCTCGCGCTCTACGTACGGAGTACGGAGCGTCGCATGTTACGGCGCTGCGGCCCGTGCAGGGAGAGGTCTTATCGCTGGCGGTGTGAGGGGAAGATCTCTCCTCAGTCCCCATACGGGCCGTAGCGCCGTAGCATGCGACACTCTGTACTTAGCGCGCGAGGTAGCCTGAGCCGCGTAGTGGGAGAACCATGGAGTAGGAGACTTGACTCCGGGAGCAGAAGTTATGCAGCTCTGATATAAAGAATTGTCAAAATTTCAGAACATTCGAAACAAATTGTTTGTGTACATATTAGTGTTCAGATGTTTGCATTGTTTTAGTCCAGTTTGGAGGAAGAAGAATAACAATGGTATGTTCAGTGGAAGTATTGAAGGAATAAGTGATTCGGATAGTCAACTTTCCTTTTCTAACGAGGAATCTTCGTCGATACACGTAAGCAAAATTATAAATTGAGAAGGAAACGAATACTACGAATAATGTCTTCCTGCTGCGTTTAAGCTATTTTAAAAGTCGTCTAATAATTATTTGCAGGATACCAATGAAATTGAAGGAGATAACACCGATAAAGAAAGTGATTTCAATCTTAAGGTATTTGTACAATGTAAAAAGAGCATTACAAAATTTACATTTTTTATTTTTTTGTAAAAAATTCAGTTATTAATAAAATATAGAAATATACATATATTGAGTTGAGTCATAAACGCTTTCCACTGTATGTGAAGAAAACTTCATGAATAATAGTAATTTAATAATAATGATGGAAAAAATACATTACATGAATTGCGAAATGTTCCACACTACAGGAAATTTATTATGACTCATTCCAATATTACCCTGATAGAAATTAATGTTTTGCTTTATATTTTATATGCAATGTATTAACAATTGAAATCAATTCAGGTAATAGCGTCGCGTGGAGACAATATAATTGCAGTGGCAAATCCTGCCCTGATGGAATGTAGCCATCCTATAAAAGAAGAACCAACGGACGAGAAACCTACACTGTGATATAGTTTAAAAAATTGTATCGTTGCATTTGGATGATTTCTAAGATCACGTTCCAGCTTACGTATTAAAATTAGTATTATCATTACCTGTATTCGACTGTTGACGCATTGATTAGTATAACGATACGTACACCGATCAGTTTTATTAATTGTCTTTCATAAAATTTACAAAATTAGATTATTACAATTGGTCGTTGCATAGTGTTAATAAACTCTTGATACACATTATGAATTACAAGATCATCTTTAGATATTGTATATAAAAATCTTATTTAAATCAAAAGAAAACACGTCGACTGAAATATAGTTACATACTGAATAACATTAAAATTTGTAAATATACAATGAACATTTTTTATGTTATGTATCGCATTTTTAAAGTAATGCACACTTTGTCCTATAATTAGTATAAATTAATAAAAACATACGAAGAGTTTTAAAAAACGTATATAAATATTCCTATACATGAAAAATCGATGATTCTTAATTATGAATCGACTCAAACAATTAATAATAATCTTTACTTTCAGCCTCACGGCTAAGAAATTGACTTGATTTACATTAACTAAATTTTATATTACTACCTTACCCTTACTCAATTTCTTCATATAACGACTACATAATGATCGCTGATCTTATAATGCTTGTAAACGATAATTAAATCTAAATATAAATTTCACGCGATGGGTACATGATATATATGTACATATATAACAGTTAAAGTTGAAAATTGAGTATCCGCAGCAAATTTGGCATGAATATTCTTCGACACCATAGAAAAAGCACCCATTGTAGGTTTTTGTCACTGCCGCGGTGACCCCTCGCGCTGCCCCCTGAGGGGTGACACTGGGGGTGTCACTCTTATCACGGCCAGTTCAGAGGAGAAGACAGTCGGTTGGAGGAGGAGGGACGGTTAAACCGTCCCTGGGCGGGCTCCGACCCCCCCCCCCTAACGAAGAGTGCTCTTCCCCCTTAATCATGTGCAAAAGCGATTCGCTCGGCGTGGAATGACCCACATAGGAAGAATTCCTCCATCTCTACTAACAATTATTAAGGATAAAGGCTTCTAGAACTAAAGTCATATATTCATTTAACGTAGAAAATTACAAACAATCCCGTAAAGAAAAAAATATGTAGTTAGAGAAACGATGCGATGAAAACTGCTCCAAAATTATTTTTGTTCATACTTTAGAATAAAAACATTTTAAACTATTTTTAAAGTGCTTTTAAATAAATACTGGTCATTTTCATTTAGCTAGAAATTAGAAAAATATAATTAATGTAATTAAAAAAGAAAGTGTGTATGGCGGGGTGCGAACCCACGGTCGAGTTTGCAGTGGTTCCGAAAGTCGAGCACATAGCCGCTGCATTTTTTTTTTTTTCATTCAAAGTATGTTTATTTCAGGGCTTATAACAATTTAACAATATGAGGAACTATAAAAATAAACGAAAAGTTTCTTCTTACTATAATACTTAATACTAATGTATAAGGCACATTAGAGGTTTAAACATATTTCTGCTTTTCTTAGAGGAGTGGTTGAGGCCTACTCCACATACTATTTAGCTTGTATCACAGAAATACACTAATACACAGTACACAGCCGCATTTGATACTAACATTTCTGTTGCTCCCGAAAACGCCCTTAACAAAACTAGGAGCTTGTATCTTCATTTTTTATATTTGTATCTATATCTATATGTACACGCGAAGGATGAGAGTTGAGATGAGGTGATACTACTTACACATGAGATGGAGATGATATGAAATGAGATGAGGTGGAAACCGAGAATAAGAAGAAAGTTATTTACAAAAGGAGTAAGATAGGTCGAGGGGGAAGGAAGGTGACCATCTATTATTTATATTATTTGCTGTTAATGAGATCAATATTTAAATCTATTCTAACATTGCGCATGGTTTCTTTGGCTTGAAGTAACAGGTTACATTGACAACCTTATGTCTAACACTTACTATTCGCTTAGTCTTACATAATGTAATACTGTTTAATTATAATACTGGTTCCGATTTTGATGGAAATTGCACTCTAGGGCGGTTTATACCTGTCGGCTAACCACCAAAATTTCTTATAATCTATTTTCTTAATTCCTAGAAGATCCCTGCGTGGGATGGCAGGGCTATAACGGAAGCCTCGTTCAGATGTAATTTCACCATGCTCCTGGGGGGTGAAAGAGATAGCTTTTTTCGCCCTATGACGCGGGATATGGTACAGTACTGGGATTGCGTCTTTGTTTTGTATGTAACCGTGTTTGTCTAGAAATATGAATGCTTCTGGTGGAATAAAACCCGTGGTTAAGGTTCCTTTGATAAAATTTTCGTCTGGGAAGGGGATTGGAAATATTAAACTGTTGTTTTTGATATATCTTGCGCTTGCAAAGTAATTTCGTATTAATTTAATTATAAAGTTGTCGATCCTATTTATATTGGCTTTGTTGTAAATGGTTTCGTTATTTACGTGGCGTTTATAGTTAGAGTGCGCAGACCTGTACATGCTAAGGCATGCTCTAAGGCATCGTCTTTCAAAAATGCGGATCGACTCCATTATGGAGGCACTGGTATTGTACCATATCTCGCAACCATAGGTGTGTATGGCGGGATGCGAACCCACGGTCGAGTTTGCAGTGGTTCCGAAAGTCGAGCACATAGCCGCTGCGACCTCGGTAGCTGTTAATATAATACCTGACTAAATACTTCCACATATAAGCGACATAGTATAATGTCAAGCAGTTGTGTTAATTAACCGGTTGTCAGAAACGCGAAATAGATCATTAACAAATAATCGAATTTTGAAAATGCTTCTTAAATTAATATCGTCCAAGCTTTCCTCTTACTGACAGATTATAAAGTGAAATTACACAATAATTAAAAATAAAAAGTGAAACCGTCGCATCGGGATTCGAATGGGGATTCGAACTGAGTGTTTATCATAAGCGTATGAGAGAAATCATGCGTTTCTCGGCGTTTAGGTTGCTTGAGATTTTGGCCTGGCTTGGGCGGCCACTCGGCCCGGTCGGCCGTCGCGTCGTAAACGTGTGACGAAGGACTCTTGTCGAGAACACCCGAAACACAGGGCACACGACAGAGGTAGAAAATACTTGTGTTGGGGAGTCGCCAAGTAGAACGTAGTGTACACTGTACAGTAGACATTCGTTTCCCGCACTAGTCGGAGCTGTAGCGGGCCAGAATTCCAGGAACCGTGCAGGAAGCAGACTCCTGTTACCCGAGCACCTTCCCCAACACTCAGCCGTTCAGTCGTGCGACGTAGCTACGTATAGGCTGAGCTGGATATGCGCACTTTGCGGTTTCATTAATTGTCTCTATTATTTTTAGAGATATCAGAAAAGTTTATCCACAAAAGTTGTTCAGTATGAAGAGGGCTATTACTTAGCAGTAACAAGTTTTTCGTAGGTGGAATATCTTCTAAGTTTTCAAAGTTAATTATTATTTTTATTACTGATATTGAAATATTATGGAATAAAATACTTTTATTAGATAAATCGATTCTTCCAAACATTCTGCGTAATAAAGTATTAAGGTATTATGTGAAAAAGGTAATAATTCGTGACATATTTTAGTGGCACATGTCTAGTGTGGTTAACATCTGTTACCCATTACGTGTGATCTGCGAGACAAGAAGCAATCAAATTGCCACCAATATTCATTGCACCAATAAAAACATTATTAAAACAGTATTGTACACACTGCGCTTTCCGTGATGAGATATGCGAGTTAAACGCGACACCGTATGTGTTCCGGCCTGGGCGTGCTGGGCCACAGAATAAGGTACGCGCGCGTGGTGAGAAATACGTATGAGCAAGGGGCGTGGCTTTCGTGCAGATAACGGTGGCGCGGGAAACGAATGCCTACTGTATATGATTTGACGGGAATAAAAATATCCGATGCTTCAGTTTAAGCTTAAGGGATAAATATGACAATCATGAAACATGAAACGGAAAAGTATATATTTTTTCATTTAACTACAAGATTAGTTAATGGACATTTTACTAATGTTACTTTTTACATGTTCTTGTTTTATTCGTTTCTATATTTTGCCTTACGATTGAATATTTGTAAATCTACATATGGGAGAATATATACACCGCTTTTATTAACATTTACATATTTATAATTTATATGGGAGTATGAATAGTTTTACTGCCTATTGTAAGAATCTTAATACGCACGAACAATTACCTTCCGGCAATTGGTAAAGTTTTACATATGAATTTACTTACACGTTATTTACGTACAAAAATTATATTTATTGCAAGTAATTAAATAATGAACGTATACGTTAGTGTCAAAGAATGCAGCAACTGGTCAGATTAGTTTCGTAAATAAATCGAAACCCTGTATCGGCACATTGTTTTTTATGCTATCAAATATAACACGGAATCTTTTAGGAAGTAGTAAAATCTTTTAAACAAATTCAATGAAATACTTTCAGGTACCCAGTTTAGGGCTATGAAATTAAAATGTTCAAGAAGAGGTAAAAAACTTTCATATTTGCAATTATTTTGTGAAATGAATAATAAATAAGGGTCTTAGGGATTTATACTGGAGAGCTAAATCTTTAAGAGGAACATGTCGCTTAAACAAATTAGTTAAATATGATATTTATTTGGGGAATATGAACATCATAAATAAACGAGAGCGGTAGAGCGAGTTGCAGTATCGGTGCTCTTCGTCGGTGTCGACGCATACCGAACGAGGCCGAAGATGGTCGGAGCGGGCCAAAGGGAGAGAGCGAGAGCGATAGTGCGAGCCGCAGTATCGGTGCTCTCCGTCGGTGTCAACGCGTGCTGAGGAATTTCAGTGGTCTATGAGGGGAGGTGTGCGAGCGAGAGAGTACGGTAGAGCGTGCCTCGGTATCGGTGCTCTCCGTCGATCCAACGCACTAGTGACGTTGCGTCACACAGTTTATTGACCTAGCCGTGTACGCCGTGTACCATTTTTTTATTTTTTTTTTTTTTTTTTTTAAGGG
>NW_015374317.1:0-423 GCF_001272555.1 Dufourea novaeangliae | reverse complement strand
AGCCGACTCATTGCTCGCCTCCACCCCCCGACCGCCTCGGGCGGCGGGTCGGTGCCCTCCCGGCGGTGCGCCTGCCGACGCCGATAGACCTCGGCGTCGACCACCGCCTGGAGTTCGAACGGCACGACCCGCGCCAGGACGACCGCCGCCTCGTGCGACAGGGTGCGGTATCCGCGGGCGATCCTGACGGCCATGCGGCGCTGAATGCTGCGTAGCAGTTGCCGGCCGCGCCGGCAGGTCGCCAAGTTGGGCGACCATATGGGAGACCCGTAGAGCGCCATCGCCCGCGCCACACCCGTGTACAGGCGGCGGACTCCCTCCCCCGGACCCTCGAGGTTGGGCAAAAGACGACCCAGCAGGGTCGTCACGCCCTCGATCCGGGGAACGAGGCGGCCGAAGTGGCCCTCCCATCTCCACCGGCCG
>NW_015374316.1:188873-247172 GCF_001272555.1 Dufourea novaeangliae | reverse complement strand
TTAGACCGAGCTCGAGACTCGTACGAGCAACAATGATAAGGGATCACGTTTCAAAATTCTTGTACATGCTCCGGGGGTTCTATGCCCTCATTTCCTCACACACACGGGGTCTTTAGCGCCTCCACCGGGGGCTCCGTGACCCCACGCTCACATCGCGCAGGCCGTCTGCCATTTACAGAGAAGGTTAATATTTGCGGCATATAAGTTACAATATTTTATAAGCCTCAATACTATCTAAGTCTACTTTGTCTGAATTTATATAAATATCATTACAAGTATATTGTAGAATCATGTAGATAAGTAGGATTTACGTAAAATAAGTATCTAAGGGCACTTTTATTGAATCTATACAAATATTATTATAAATATATTGTAAAATCATATATGAAAGTTGTATTTAAGGCGATTATTGTTAAATTTATAGAAATACTATTGTAAATTGTATATTTTCGAACGATTTTTTCAATAAAAGGCAGTCAAATCATACATATGCGTTATTCATTAATCCCGGCACTATCTCGACTCCTATTCCTAATATCAATTAACCAAAAATTAAGTTTTTCCGCCATCTTGGATTTTGAAAAAGCGTGGGAAAAATTGGGATTCATGGGACATACTAGTGGCGCCCCCACAAACAGTGGGTGGCGAAAGTTGGAACTAAATCCAGAACTTCTTCGATAGTACGGACAGTCGCCACCAGATGGCGCTGCTTAAAAGTTTTAGATTTAGTTCCAACTTTCGCCACCCATTGTTTGTGGGGGCGCCACCGTACTGCAGGTTTTTCCGCCATCTTGGATTTTGAAAAAGCGCGGGAAAAATTGGGATTCATGGGACATACTAGTGGCGCCACCAAAAAAGTGGGTGGCGAAAGTTGGAACTAAATCCAGAACTTCTTCGATAGTTCGCACAGTCGCCACCAGATGGCGCTGCTTAAGAAGTTTTAGAATTAGTTCCAACTTTCGCCACCCACTTTTTTGGTGGCGCCACTAGTATGTCCCATGAATCCCAATTTTTCCCGCGCTTTTTCAAAATCCAAGATGGCGGAAAAACCTGCAGTACGGTGGCGCCCCCACAAACAGTGGGTGGCGAAAGTTGGAACTAAATCTAAAACTTTTTAAGCAGCGCCATCTGGTGGCGACTGTGCGAACGATCGAAAAAGTTCTGGATTTAGTTCCAACTTTCGCCACCCACTTTTTTGGCGGCGCCACTAGTATGTCCCATGAATCCCAATTTTTCCCGCGTTTTTTCAAAATCCAAGATGGCGGAAACCTACGGGGTTCTGTGACCCCACCGGTCTTCCGCCATCTTGGATTCATAAATGTGACGGAAAAATTGGGGAATTTATGGGACATTTAGTGGCGCCCCTACCACTTGTTTATTAATGGAAAATATAGGATAGAGGAAGTGATAGGCTCAGTAAACAACGCTTATGTAACATTTACCTGTTTTTTATTGAAGAAATGGTTGGAAAATGTACAATTTAGAGCCGTAATTGTTTAAAAATAACGATAATTGTCTTAAATACAACTTATGTATACGATTTTACAATATATTTATAATAATATTTTATATTCTAACAGACAGGAGGTCTCCTACGCATGCTCCGGGGGTTCTATCGCCCCTGTTACCAAGCTATTACACAGGTCGATACTCGACATTCGATACGAGTACTTTCGCTCCATTCGACTTATAGTGTTTTTCAGTAACACTTCAGGCTGCCTGCGGAATCGTTGTCTCGGAAATATTTTACTAGGTTTCGATGTACTACAAATTCGTGGCATTTGATGCAGAGCCAGCTGCTTACTGATGGTTGTTGAAAAACTTATTGCTTGATCAAGTTTGTATTCTGAGATCACGAGATGCTGGTTTTCTGTGATATTTTCGACTTCAAAGTACTCATATTTGCATGTCTATTGGTGAGTAATATTTAGAATTTTATAAGGCGCCATTCTATCGACAGAAAATGAAAAATTTAAGTGACAGAATCTTTTACAAACCGCCAGCGGTACATACGATGACACATATTTGGGCACTTACGAATTCCAGAAAGACTGTACCCCGTTATTAGAGCACATTCAGCGTGATCACATTTTAAGGACCTTGGATTTCTTTTCATTAGACAAATAGCGGCATAACCTATACACGTACACACGAAATAACCTAAAAGTTATGCGGGTTGGACAAAAATTGAAATTTATTAACAAACTGTATGCAGTAATTACAATCGGTGTTATGCAAAAGTCGCCACTGCTGACATTGCATATCCAAAATGCCCTAAGAGATCATACTGGATAATAAAAATACATTTTCCAATTCTACTTTGTTCTAATTTACCTTTTATCAATCGAATTACTAAACCCATATGTCATGCACTGCTGATTCTGATCGTTGCGTGTGTTGATTTTCGGTAATCAGTGAAGTTCTAGCATAAACTAAAGATAAGTAACGTGTTAAAGTACTTCCTTTATTGTAGGCGTTTTTGCCAAACAGTTTAGCGAACGATGCAAACGAAGGAGCGGTATCGCTTACTCAACAAAATATTGATATGACACTTGGTAAGTTATGATTCTATAAAAAAAAACGTCACATATAAATACACATGACCTACTCGGAGATTTAAAAAAACGTATTTTTATTTGTTCCTGTTTGATTTTAGTTTCAAATGAATTGGTATTTATAAATTTTTATGCACAATGGTGCCGTTTTAGTAACTTATTAGCTCCTATTTTTGAAGAAGCTGCAACTAAGATAAAACGTGCATTTCCTGAACCAGGGAAGGTAGTCATGGCAAAAGTGGATTGTGATAGGGAATGTGAGTAAATTGTGAAAACAAGAACTTAAATTCATATTAATATAATTGTGATTATAAGCACTGATTAGTATTGATTCAATTAAATTTTCTAAGTGAAACTATTCTGTTTTAGCTTCTATTGCTTCAAGGTTTCATATTACCAAGTATCCAACATTGAAAGTTATAAGAAATGGTCAACCAACCAAGAGAGAATATAGAGGTCAGAGGTCTGTGGAAGCATTCGAAGAATTTATAAGAAAACAACTGGAAGATCCAATCAAGGAATTCTATGATTTGAAAGAATTAACTAATTTAGATGATAAAAAACGAATGATCATTGGATACTTTGATAGAAAGGATGTTCCCGAGTATGAAATGTTTAGAAGAGTTGCCACCAATCTTAAAGATGACTGTCAATTTCATGTTGGATTTGGGTAAGCATTGTACCTTTATATTTAAGAAATAATTAACAGACTAGCTGTAGAGTTGTTGATATTATCTAATCAATCTCACTGAAAGACTAAAAAAATATACATGTATGTAATTGTTACGTGATTTCCTCTAACAAGCACTTGCTCAGCTCAAAACTGCGACATTGGAGAGCATTTTCACTTGCTGTAAGTAACTTTGTAGGTGACCTTTGCGTTTTGCACATTTGTTTAAAGTTGCAACATTGTTTATCTGCATCATCTCTCATCATATTTGTTTTTATATATTATTTGATGAGGCCTTGTGGAGTGTAACTGCTTAAATTAATATTTAAAAACGAAAGAAAATTACAATTCGGATAAAGCGCTTTCTAATGACGAGGATGAAACATACCACGGCAGTTTAAATAACTTTGATGAATTAAACGTTTGGGCACAAGAAAAATGTGTTCCCCTTGTGAGAGAAATTACGTTTGAAAATGCGGAAGAATTAACAGAGGAAGGTTTACCATTTCTCATACTGTTTCATGCTCCTGATGATGTAGAGAGTGTAAAAATGTACAAAGATGTAGTGACGAAAACATTAATAACTGAAAAACGTAAGCCGTGATCATAGATTCTAATTCTTGAAATTGTACGGTCTGGGTTTGGTTAAAAGCAGAGAAATCTTGGTTTTTTTTTTCAGAAAATGTCAATTTCTTAACAGCAGATGGTTTGAAATTTGCTCATCCTCTCCATCATTTGGGAAAATCACCAACTGATTTGCCTTTGATCGCTATAGATAGTTTTAGGCATATGTACCTGTTTCCAAGCTTCCATGATATTCATGTGGAGGGGAAACTGGAATCTTTCCTGAAAGATTTGTATTCGGGGAAGTTGCATCGAGAATTTCACTATGGTCCAGACTCTAGGAATAATGAACTACCACAAATTGTTGGACAAATTAAAGTGCCTACCACCCCACCGGAATCCACGTTCAAGAAACTTGCGCCCAGTAAAAACAGGTACACATTACTCAGGGATGAACTTTAACGTTATAGTTAAAATATTTGGATCTCTAGATTTATATAATTTTGGTTACACAATTTGTTAGTTATTTTACAGTGATGCAATCCAAATCCGTTGTATTATTAAATCAAATTATTGATCGACGTTATACGAAAGTCTAGCATTCTTTTTGTCGTTTATATAGTATTCTCGCCTAATTGAACGGTTATTTAGTACATTCTAAATGGGACGAAAAATTCTGCGGTCAATTTCAGGCTAATTATTTAAGAAAAAGTATATATGTATTTCCAGCGTAACATCCCATGCCACTACCAAAAACAAATATATATATATATACACACACATCCATACACGTATATGTATTATCTGAACTTTGAACTGTAAAGAATTGATTAAACACGTATAAATCGTAACCTTCGTACAAGTTTCGCGACCGAAAATAGTAGATTTTATTCTATTTTTACATAACGTGTGCTTTGTATATTGTATTTCCTTTCATACTGAATGCAAAGAACGGTAGCAGTTTTGCAAAGGCAATTACGAATGAACGCCACAGATCGCGGTATCTCCCAGTGTCAATATTTCTGGTTATATATGTTATAAGTAAACTACTTAATACGGTTTATAAAATATTGCTGAGTAAACATTACACAAAAAAAAAAGAAAAAAAGAAATCACCCATCCATAGGTGAACCATTGTAGAGTATCGATTTGTATGATCGAAGAAGTTTAATTTCCACCTTAGCTTTGATACAATGATTGCGGTGAACGATCTTTGGTCGTGCTGCACTTTGTGCGTATCGATTCCATGATGTGTTTGGGAACCGAGGGTTGTTCTTATGACGGTGACCGTCTGATACTTTAGTATGTAGTTACATGTCATGAGATTTTTCCTACCAGAAGAAACAAAGGCTCGTAACGCACGGTGGAAACCCCTGAGTGCGAGAGTGAGTGAGTGGTGGATGGAGGGGAGGGGCTATAGATCGATTGTTTTCCTTAGTTAGATCGATCGCTTCTTGGACAAAGTATTTTAGGATTGAGGAATTTTCAATTTTTTCGTAACAGTATAAGATGGGGATGATATTGATTTGATATGACGTAGCGCTAAGATACTCCTAAGAAGCTAATTTGTATGGATGATTGTATTAAATTTTCTGTTAATAAAGAATTTCTAAGTCAGACACTTATCATGCTTACCGTTAATACGTCACGACACACCTGTTCGTCAAATATTACGAGAAACCTAGGAAAATAGACCAGCGAGGAATGTCCATTATAAAATGGCTGTATTTATGGGTAACTCGATACATGTATTACATTCCAGCAGTACACGCGCCATCACCATTTTATGTTTGTATTCTAATCTCTTACAGTATATAGCATTACACGTAACATGGTTTCATACAGTTAATACCACACATACTGCACTCTCGCCACAGTTTCCAGCACTTCCATTTTTTTGTTTTGTTGCCACCTTACGACGAAACGTGAATGGAGAAAATCTGAGTAAGAACCCTCGATCGCAGGTACCGCAGTTAAGAAAACAGAAGGTCGTTGATAAAGTACAAAGGAATCGTTTTAAGAAATGGTCGTAGAATAGATATTCGACAGAAAAGTTTCAAGATGCACGTGTATGCACGTTTTATGATCACTAACCGAGAGCGTTTTTCGTGTCTCGTCTTTCCTGTACCAATCGCTTTCGAAGCGAGCGTAAGAACGTACCTATGAAGCGAAAGTAAAGAGCTTGTTTCGCCTTAGAATGTTCTTTGCTTTCTATCGTACCCCGTATTCCTGTCTATTCAAGTAAATGATATTTATAATAGTAAACACGTAATGAACACCGCGGGAATACATACATCAGTTTCAAGATTCAAAAGTACCATAGCATAGCATCTCTGTAATACGTTCAACTGTACGCTACCTATAGAGAAATTCGCAATGACAATGCAAAACAATCGAGGCGAACGGAATATTTATAAAGAGTAAATACACGTGTACGTACTTGCATCTAGAATGGATCTCGACTGTTTGTCGCTTGAGAGCACGTTTCGTCATAACACAATAATAAATTGTTACGTATATACTCTAGAAAAATAACGTTATAAACATTCCTTACCGGTCGGGAATTAGACGTTACAAACGTTATGATAACACTTTTTTTTTTCCTCAAGTAAAAATATAAATATTCTCGTTCACTGTGCGATATCTCTGGTGTAACCTCGCTTGACTTAGTGTTTACCCTATAGTTTTTTTTTTTTGTTTGTTTGCTTAGTACGTCTCAAAGAGATAATTTTCATCCTTTTTTACAATCTTAACGCGTTTGTCCCCACGTTTCTACGCCGTATCCACGTTAGAATAATATTTTGCACTCCACGAAAAACCAAAGACCTATGTGTGTGTGTATACGTATATATACATATACATATCGAACGGGTCTCTCTTCTTTTAGCTTGCCTGCGCCGGATATACACACGCGTATATTTCTCTTTAACTAACAACGACTTGTACTCGTGATCGTTTTAATAAAGTAATGAAAGACGGTTTTCTTATTACAATAATTATTCCTGACCAGCGTCGTAACCCAGTCGCAGTTATTAACGATATATGGTATTTGTATTGCCTACCCTTGCAATGCTACTACGTTAGACCGCTTCATATTAGGCAAACTTAGGCGAGAATTCGCGATAGCAGGTAGCGAGTATAAGAGGGAAGAAACCGTTTCGAACGGCAGAAGCGAGAAAGTAATCACGGCAAATCAAGGAACTCGCGGACACGAACGATTTAGATTCGTTCGGAGGTCTTTTTTTTTTTTTTTTTTTTTTTTTTTTTTTTGTTTTTCTCGCGGCCGTTTTCAACAATTCGTAATTACATACAATGTTCTTCGCTCTCGGTGACATAGCACAGCTGGACTGTTGATAAATGATTCACGCGATTGATAACCTTTCTCGTCGACCGTTGCATTCGGTAATCGTTTCTCGATCTCGATCGCGAAGCGCGGATACTCTTTAACAACAACGCCAACCAACGGATGCAAAACGTAGACACATTTGATTATACTGACAGACAATCGATTCGAGGTACCGTCCCGCTCTAACAATACTTCCGGAATTCTTCGGGGCAGAAGAACTTCCTGTTGCCCGAGACACTCTCGCGATCGCTACAACGTAGTGTTACACTTATTCAACGATTACAACTATTACACATCTAAGTTAATCAAGATTCTTTTCATTATTTATGCAGCGTACGTACAATTATTTGATTACTTCTCCGTCGTTTTAACACGTTTGATATCAACTAGTTGCCGTTTCCCCTGTTCTTTTCGCGCGATCCTTGATCATTCTCGATACGCGTCCGATTGAGATTGTTCTTGGACAGTTACCAGCACACGCGTTTCCACAAACTCGAGCTTACGGACATTAGATCGCTGTGAGTCCACCGGAACGGAAATAATTCTCGCCGTAGTAATTGCGTAGGATTCAAGGAAGAATGGAGACGAAAATATATATATATATATTCCCTAAGACTCCTTAATTCGAAAAGAGAAGAAGATATCCTGCGGAATTCTTCGGTAACAATTTCGGCTCTAGTCAGCTCGTCAACGTATCAAAATGTCGCGCTAATTTCTTGGAAATATCGTTTAAGAACATAGGTAGAAACAAGGTCGCGTGTATATATATATATATATATATATATATATATATGAATGTGTCACGTATGTAAGGTGCATATATACAAGCGTTATCTACCTCGAACATTTCGCGTTGGTATACGTCTCTCTGGAGCTTTAGATCGCGGTACCATGGGTGCGATACGAACGAAACACCGACGAAGACTAGCCTTTTCACGATTGTCCAAAGAAATTACAAAATAAAGTATAAATTTTTCCTACGAACTCGAACAAGTTAGTCTTCGCGAGTGTTCTATTTCCTCGCCGGTGAATCTGATCCACAGATTTCCAATGCACGATCAGACGAATCAACATTCCGATCGCTCCGATTTATCAAAAGACTTACGGAATATCGATTTGAGCAACTCTCTATCGGGAAACAATTATGCGTTAAAACAAGCGATATAGTGTTCGAGGGTATAATAATCCGTCCTCGAGTCTCGAATAGCGTAGATCGAACGGAAGACTTGCATTCTCCTTTTAAGAACGTCCACGTGATCGATTGTGACGCGTAAAAACTTGCTAATTTGTTCGATACGCGGGGCCGATGACTACAATGAAATCTGCCAGCAGAATAAGACGGTGTACAATGTAGGTATATGTTTCGCGCGTATTACAATGGCATAAACATAATGGTAATACATATGACGCGTTGATATCGTACGTATTCCAATGTATAATATCATAGGATCTGGTTCGAAGTTTATATTATAAAAATACGCGTCCAGAGGGTCGATTCACATCTCACCCAGCAGAGTTGTCCTTTGACCCTTCTTTCCTCCCTGACAGAATCGTTAACTGTTGCGATCCATTCGTTACTATTACCTCGAGGACATCTCTGCGTGTCAAGGTTTAACAGGTCTCAGACCCTTCGGGACGATTCAATGGACAGAATTAGAAGTTTCCAGCGCAAAAATGCGAGTTATTGAACCAGACGGTGGATACGAAATGAACCGTTTTCGAAGAAACGAATTACATACATGATATCACATAGATTGCGTTCAGGTCTGATAGGGTTAACCAAAGGGGTAGGGGGATGCGGGGCTGGTCGCGGTGCATGCCGAGCGTACCCGTTGCCAGCCCTTACGTGGGGGGCCGGGGGGGGGGGGGGGGTGTTTAGTGGGTGAAATCCCACATTGACCGTCTCCACTCCCATCGGAGACGATGCACCTTTTTCAAGGTTTCCCCCCCTGTTAAAAAAAGAAAAAAAGAGAAAAGAAAAAAAAAGGAGGGGTCGGGGGATAGGACCGAAGGATAACGGGTAAATTCATCGCCGCGTGAGAGCCCGTTGCCGTCGGGCAAATATAGATATATATGTATGTATATATGTATTTTATGTATAATCGATTCGAAGAACGTGCGCACGTGATCGAGGAGCCCGCGGACCCGTATAATCTATATTAATGAAAGAGGTACCTATTACAAGCGCGCGTGACAAGTGTGCGTTTCTGTGTCCGGTTGCGAACTAAAAATGCACGTTCGATGGACACATCACGTTCGCAAGTGTCGTTTCCTTGCGTGTCCGATGCATTGGGAATTCGAGCGGGCTCTTCGGTACTTCGCACGATTTTTCTGTTTTTTGTTTTTTTTTTTTGGAAAAGATATAGGTATACATGTATTGACGTTATCTTGTACTCGTGTTCTAGCGTTTGTCGATAAACTTACGGATATAAGGTTTGCTTCTCTTTTTGGGAACTGTAATAGATCGAACGGAACACGTTCATGGGGTGCAGTGAAATTTCGGGCAATGGTATGAATTAATCTGAAAGAAAACAATAAGGTAATAATTCGAGATGTGTCTGAAGTAAATATAGAAATTGAAAAAGATGAAACAGTTGTGAAACGAGACAGTGCGGTAATTCTCGGTGAAGCCGAAAGCAAAAGGGGACAGACTAGAAAGAATGTTAACGGGTGTCTAATTGTAAGCTAAACAGCACACTATTTCTCGTAATTCCTGTATCGTGAACTCTCTCATATTCTCTGCCTTATCCATTTCCCTACACCCTGACAATCATTTACAATCTATCATGTCGGACTCACATGGCAAAACGTAGGCCTTCCTATCGAGGTTAATCTCGATTTAGCATCCTTTAATAAAATCGTTAAAGATATTGTCTTCGGGACGTTATATATTACTATTTTTCCTTCGACTTGTCGAGCTCGTTTTATGTTTGCAACTGTCGAAGCGTTTTGTTTAACGTTTGCGTATATGTTTGCCCGTTTCATCGTACGTATCTCCTTTTCGTAGCTGCACAACTCGCGGCCTGTTTCCAATTACGTCGCGTCGACGTCGGGCGGTCGTGGATTCAACGTAAATTTTCATATACATAATTTGTGTTGGTCTCTAATTGATAATTAGAGGGACCGTATGTCGTATAAATATGCCCTGATCTGAAAGGAAATATGTACTCGAAACGAAGGAAAGACTTTTCTCTCTGAGATCGTGTTAGATTTTTTTTACCGTAAGACAGAGGTCGCGATGCAGCCGCAAAAAGGACGATCGTTATATTAGGTAAGTACGTCGTATTCCCCCAAGATATCCTTCATCCTTAACAATTCGATATCGCTGTTCCGACGTATGTATCTTACCCACCGGTCGAACCGAACAACGCAATGTAACTGTATGTGTGTCGCCTAAGCAAAGAACAGAATTATTGTCTATTTCTATATATGTGAGTGTAATTGTGTACCTAAGTGTATTTGTGAAATCATCGGTTCGTGTGACCGATTTTACCCACGATAACAATAAGCTATGTTCGCCAGCTGTCCGTCGACGAATCCGTGTTAAGGACGAACCGGAATCCTCTCTAAAACGATTAACAGCTCATCTTATTTTTTTATATCCCTCACCCTCTTCTTTATCTCTCTCTTGCCTGAATGTATTCGCTATGCACACTCGCGTATCTCTGCCGCGCTTCGATCAGCCAGCCAGTTTCTCTTTCTCTCGGTCTCTTTCACTCCGATTTCTCTCTCACTCATTCTCACACTTTCGCTCGTTCTTTCTCGCGCTCTCGTTTACTCGCTTTTTGACACTAATATTTGTTGTTCTTGTTGTATTATTTTTTTTTTTTTTTAAAACCATAAAAATACCAATGCCAGTATACCACCGACGTACGTCGCTAACGTGTATATGTATATATAACATATGTTCGTATGTATGTATGTATATAAGTATATACTAAATATATGAATATGAATATCCATAATAACGGTATTTCAAGTATCTCTCGGTAGTAACACCATGTACAGGTATATATAATAGGTATGTGTATAATGCATCATTTACTTTACGTGTGTACGTATTTCCGCTAGGCGCTAACAGCTACACTCTATCGCGATCTACGGCTGTGGCTTCGCTTATTTTAAGGACCTAAAAGGGTGCACGACGTAAGTATAGTTGGCCTGATGGATGTGATCGAGGTGTCAAGGTTTCGAGTGGACGGTGTTTTCGCGTTTGGAGCTTTGGTATGGGTGAAGATCTATGCTCGCGTTTTGGCTAGAAATCGGGACTAATTGAACTGACCCGCACGAAGAAACTCCATAGATTGTCGATCGATCCAGTACCTCCATCAGAGGCACGGTCCAATTCGTTTCGACTGTAGCAAGAAAAGTGGTACCACAGTTAGGAGAATCGCGTCTCGTCGTTCGAGCATCGAAAAAGAAATATCGAACACAACAACGATTGCAAACTAAAAAACAATTGGAAAATCATCGAGTGTGGTTGCTGTTGGACGTTTTCGAAAAAAAAAAAAAAAAAAAAAAAAAAAAAACAAATCGCTACAGTTGCATCGGTATCTTGCATTCGCGATCGGTTGCTCCAAATGCGTCTAAAAATTCAGCCACGAGTGTATCATCGTTAGAACTACCCCTAATTCTACTTGGCTAACGACATTCATCTAGATTCGAAGACAGATCTTTTATAGGGGCTATTTCGCGTCGGGTACACGCGGTCAGAATGTTAATGACAGAACGTCGGGTAGAGGATTTGTCTTGTTTAGAAGCGAGTACTTACTACGAAACTAAGGGAACAATTACCGACGTAGATCCGTCGAAGTGAAAGGAACGACGGGTGTCTCGATCGTTTCGCGACCGAACGGATGTACGCGATGCTATAAACGAGATCGAGACAATATGGTTTGTGCTATCTTAGAGTACATACATAAGTGTCGTCGATGAAGATCCGCTTCCGAAAGAAGTATCGCGTGAATTGGCATGGTGAGCGATGATACAAGTTTCATTGGTACCTAACAATTATCAATAACGATGTTGTATAGCGCTAGTAGAGAGTATATGTAGGTAGGTAAACGCTAAACAAAGCTCAGTTGATTGTTTCTCGGGAGCGAGCGCACCTCACTCGGTTTCACGCGTAATGTCGTGTTCGCTAGCTTATATATTTGTAAAATTAATTCGAAGGAGCGAGGTGTACAATGCGTGTATGCGTGTGCAACTTCGGAAGTCGCGCTCTCCTTCTCTCTTCGAGCTTGTCCTTGTTTTTATGGATAGCCTCTCTGTTACGTATGTCGCCCGCCAACCCAATCGCACGATTTCTTCCATTCCCACTTACCCTCCTAGTGTGAGCAAAAGAGAGAGAGAGAGAGAGACAGAGAGAGAGAGAGGGAGAGAGAGAGAGAGAGAGAGAGAGCCATGCACCAATAGATTGGCTGAACGACGTCCTTCGTTGCGGAACGAAATTTTTGGAAAAAAGGTTCAACGTTCATTCGTGTCGTTCCGAGATTATCCCCGGAACAACTGTTCTTCGAGTCACGATTCCTCAGGTTTGTAATCGATGGCGGTGGTACGTATGGGCGATCCCACCTTAAGATTTCAGGGAGGAACTTCGCTTGATTCGACTCTTCGACGAAGACTTCCGGCAGGTTCGTAGCTTCGCAGCGTTCGATCCACGGCCACCGAACTAATTCTTCGACGTCAGGATTGTCACAAATTCTGTACACGATAATTGTAACGTTCAAAGGAATACAGAGGTTGAAATAGAGAAATAAAGTGTACCTTCGTAGTTCACCATCCCATCCCCGTCCAGATCCGCTTCCTTAATCATGTCGTCGACCTCTTCTTCCGACAGTTTCTCGCCGAGATTCGTCATCACGTGTCGCAGCTCTTTCGACGAGATCAAACCGTCGTTGTTCTTGTCGAATACTCTGACAGGTACGAATTATCAATTAAGAATCCTGCTCGATGCTTCGCGACGTTACGATAAAACCGTGATTCGATATACCTGAATGCTTCGCGCAACTCGTCTTCCCCATCGGCGCCCTTCATTTTCTTCGACATCATTTGCAGGAACTCATTGAACTCGATTGTACCGTTCCCGTCTTGATCCACTTCGTTCACCATATCCCGCAATTCCGTCTCTGAAATGGGAAATTGGTTGGACTTTTTAGAGGGAAGATCCGAACGTACGAGGGAGAAATTACGCTTAGCGAATTTAAACGACCCGTCATTTTCTCTGTGTCCTTTTTCTAATTTCACCGCGTAATGTACGTACGCTCGTCGTCGTTTCATGGGTAGACATTTCATTTCCCATTACATCCCCTTCCTCTGGGAGGGAGGAGGAAGCACGAGGACAGAAGAAGCCAACATGCAGTTAATTACCTACGTTTGCACGTGCGCCTGCCTGTCACAGTTTCTAGCACAGAATCGTCCGAAAGTTAATTTTCCCTAAGCTCTTGTCACAGCCTAGTTTCGGGGGATGCTGGTCCCCTTTTATTTAACTCCCGCGCCCTCGTCTTAAGGAAAACCTTCGAACTGCCGTCTGAATTTAACGAGGCCTATTTTGCTTAGAGTTTGCGTTTCCCTCGAAACTTTCGACCTACTGCTGTTCGATCGCGTCAGCATTTACCGGCCTTGGGTGCATAATATTTCCTTGAAACTGTTCGAACAGTTGAAAAGAAAACGCCTAAACAGCTGTGTCGGATCCTGAGGGCGACACGAGGCTAGACTTGACACACACACACACACACACCTACTTCTCCCCTTGACTAGCATAGAATTTCACGAACTAGCTTTCGACGTTAGTAGCTAATGGACGATAGGACCGGCTAGGAGACCGTTATACATATTTTTTTGGCTCCACGTGGAGAGCAAGCGTTCGTCAAGCTCGTGGCTCGCGGCCAGATCGCGTCCACACGGTGAATACACGCGGACGACACGCGTCCACTGATCGTTCCGCGTATCTCCTCGGTTCCCCGAATGATTTAAGGTTTCACTTACCCGACGGCCTCTGTCCCAGAGATCGCATAACCACGCCGAGTTCCGCCATTGTGATGGTACCGTCCTCGTCCTTGTCGAAGAGCATGAACGCCTCTTTGAATTCTGAAACGATAAACCGTTCGACGTACCCGTTTAGCATGAAGGTCTTTCGATACCATCTTGCTCTTTACAGTATTGGATTACTAGATTTCCTTAGGCACGCGTTCCAATGAATATTATCAATCCAATAATTGTTCCGTTTAGTACGGTAAATCATCGACGAGTGTTCGAAGTATCCTCGGCTTTGGATGAGGTTTCTAGTGGAACCACCATCGAAGTATAAGAATAGATCTTTCATCCAATGCATTTCTTCGAGCTACTTTTCTAGGGCAACGTCACCCCATTTCCATTTCAGTGTCACTACCCCCGTAGATTCACCGTTTTCATAACGTAGAGGTCACTAAAATCACAGGTTTTTTTAAGGTGTCGATAGTTAGGTGAGCTACCAACTCCCATAAGATGAAAGGTCTATTCTTATACCTCGTCGGTGGTGGAACGATTGAAGCGTCCAGTGGTGGGGATGACGACTGAACACTCAGCGCCGAGGAGCCTTCGAACACTCATCGATGATTTAGTATATTACGTTTCTACGGGATTTTCGATTCGAACCACGAAAATAACATCACGGTGATTTGTCTCTCCGTGTTCGAACGCGACTGGGTTTTCCAATGGCGGGTCCGTCGCGTGACAGGAAACTCCAGAGATCGTCTCGTGTGACCGAGCCATAAATAACAACAGTGGAAAAACTTGGTCGGAAATTTGGCAGTAGAACGATATACAACCGAACGGCTTCTGTCTGGCGTCGCATTGTTCAGAATTCGTGGGTTTGGATGACTATTAATCACAAGGACCGCGTGTGCGTGTGTACTACGTGTGCATGTCGCAGTCACGCGTCACGAGTCGTGCAGACGAAGCTTAAGCTTGAGATCGCTCGGGCAAGTAGCCAATCGCGAGGGATACGCTGTTATAAATTTCTTGGACGTCGGTCGAGAGCTTGTACCGGGAAAGGGGGAACATCGAACAACTGTTCACTGGTTGTTTCGCAAAAGGGATTGAAAATTGCCATTTGTTTCACGGGCTCGATAGAGTTCGTTCATCCGTTGAGAATGGTTCGTCGTTTAACACTAGAACTACCAAGCAGGTCAAAATGATTTGTCAATACATTCATACAACGATGTTTAAAATGTTATAACAATCCATTTTCTCAGATCTTTCGTAACTTTTATTACAGATATTAAAGAAATTAGTTAATTTGTAGATTTGTAAATTTTCAAAAGTTTGCCATATTTATCGATCGATCGAAAATGATATGCGTTTATCGTTGGTAGTTCTAGTGTTAATTACAGGGAAAATGGATTATAACAATATATTTATTTATCCACGACAGAGAATTCAAAATTCTGCTCAACTTAATTGCTTCAATTTGTCGTTCGAGTATTATGAGTCGAGACCACGAAACGCATGACGGGGCTGGAAATTGCCAGGTTTTTAGAGGGTGGCCCGTTTGATCGCATCGTATCGCCGCGCAGATTGGCCTGAATTCCCGTCACCGCGTTTATCACCGCGTAAACACCCGGCGATGCATTAATGTGCATAAACGAGCGGGCAATTTCTCTTTCGGCGGTTTCCCTCGACGGTGACGGCTGCGTGAGCAATCGACGATCTCTGGTCGCGTGCCACCCGCAGGTGAAAAGCTCGCGCGACGTATTTAAAAGCTCTTAGACATCGAGGAAATCGCTCCGCGCGAACGGAAGGCCAACGATCGCGGTCACGTAAGCCTGAAACACAATGTTTTATGCAATACGTTCCAGCGGGGTCCTTTACGTAAAGCCACTTTCGGAAATTGAACGACCCTTTTCGCTCCACGTGTGGCGTTGAATATTTTAATTCCACGAATCTGTTTTCCCCCGCGTGATCGCGAGACACGACGGGAAAAGGATCGAAATATTCTAACCAGCTGGAATCAACGGAAGAAAACATCGCGAACCGTTCGTGTTTTGCAAAGGAATCTAAGAGGTTTGGGGGATGGACTCGTGGGGCAATTAGAAAAGTTTGCGGCATTGCGGGCGAGAAATCGTGAACAGCTTCTTCCAGCTCTAATTTGCGAGACGACGGATTCTCGAGCACCGGAAATAGGCCAGCGTGTGTATTTAGCCGCGTAAGCGAACACGATTCCCGCTCGTTAACCCGCAAACCTTTTTATTTTCTCGGTAAGCGAGTACCCACGATGGCAGAATAGTCGTTGGATTTAACTTACCGGCCACTTGATCCTCCGTGAGCCCATATTCAGACTGGAAAAGAAACGAGGAGAAACAGGTGAGATTAATGCAATTGGAGAGTCCGTGAAAACGACGCGTGAATTTAATTAAATTATTATCGCGCCGTAAAATGGTGTCGCGGTGGTATCTCATCGATGCTTTAATATGCAACTCAACGGCTATCGTGGTAACGGGAGGCTACGAGTCTGTTTGCAAAACAGTGCCAATTTTCATGCGAAATCTCATTAATAGGATTGAATTAGCAGTGAATAATTTTCATTTCGATGATTACCGTGAACGGCTGATTCAAATTTTCTTCGTCGAAACGGGATCGAACGGATGGGAATTTCGGGCAGAATTCAAAGAACGTCTATACACGCCTTCTGGCGCGGTAAGTTAATTAATATGGCTCAGCTCGTCGCGATTCGGCGAGGGGGCGCGCGAAATCAAACACAAACAGGCGTACGAATACGCAGAATTCGCACGATTAACGACCGTGTCCTAACTTGCAAATTGTTCGAGATGCCGTAACAGCAATGCCGGCTTATCCACGTCCTACACGCGGCTGGGATTCGGCATTGTTAAATCAGCATTAATAGACAGGGGATTAAGTAACAGATGCTGTTAACGCAATTACAGGAACATTGACTTATCAGCTAGTCAGTGAAACGTTATCAGCGTTTACTGGCCGAGTAGTATTGCTTTGGATTTGTTCCTTTGAACCGTCAGGATTTATCCGTTTCTCGTACACGAAGAAACAAATATCCCTGGGCAAAATGGTAAAGTTTCGAAAATTCACCGTTGGAAATGGAACACACGGACCGGTTTCTGATTCGACGCTCGATTTCATTCGTCTAGCGGACGATGCTCGATATATTAACGTGTCCGCCATTCACTCAGACCTTGGCCAATTGCCTGTTAAGCCCACCGCTCTACTGTATCGACTATAGGAATACGAAGAAGAGGTCGTTTGGTGATTATTAATAATTAGATGTTGAAATATCGTGCGACCATTCAACGCAACGTGATCTACTTCGTCGGGAAATATAATTGAAAAATCAAAAGCAGCGAATATTGAAAATTTGAAACGTGCTCTGTAACCGATCCCCCGATGTTGTCGTTAATACGAGCGTGGTATAGAAACGGTTTCCTAGAAAAGCACACTAATGATGCTCACCATAAGTCGGGCGAGTTAGTTAAGTTTGGTCGTGACTCAGGTTCCGAGTGATCTACGGGCACAGACACATTAACGGGTGTTGCAATTTCTGCCGAAATAAACGATTATCCGCGGCCGAGTATTCTCTTGCAGTTCTCGTCGCAACAGAAACGCAACAGGAATTCGCAAACAAAATTCACCGTCGGCTCTTGCGTTTCCGTTGCGCAAACAAACCTGCGGTGTGTTTCTCTGTAGATCGATCGAGGGCTGCCCGTTATCGTGGAAACGACACTCTCGCGTGTATAATACACCGCTTGTTCCCGTGGCGTTTGGAGATCGGAGGAATGACTTTCACATGGATTACGCCCCCTTGGATATTCCTGGATGTAATCGTAAGCTCTGTGGGAAAGGGACAGAAGGAGTCCCGTCGGATCTGTCTTAGGAGGGATCTCTTGGTTCGATGCTTCGAAGCTCCACGGAAGTGGATAGAGTTCGGTATTCAACTGGGTCACGTAGTTTTCCAACGTTCCCCAAGAACCGGTCGCATAAACTCGCGGAAAGTCAGCCAGGCTTCACGAGATCTACTACTTGCTACATGTCCGCGCTAGCATTTTTTAATTTTAATTTATCACCATTAACGGGAAAGCCCATTTTATACGAAAGTTTACAAAAATATCTTATAGTAGTTTTATACATGTTATTCTCGCAGTATTCGGTAGATGCAAGTTTCGATCTTATTTATTCTGAGACAAATTCAATTTGGTTATTAAATTTGTTGGCTAGATTGCTTGTTCTGGCTATTGTATCGGTGTCATTGTACCTGGATCTGTAGAAAGTAGGGTAGAATAGATTGAAATGCCTGATTGTATTTTTATACGTTCAAGGTAAATGCTCCAATTCTCATTTCCTATTTTTCTTACTATTATAAATGTTACGTGCATACTAACAAAATAATTCTGAATTATTTGAACATTTACGCGAGTGTGTTTTGTTAAAAAAAAATGTTTAAAAAATTGTAAAACAAGAACCTCGTCTTTCTTGATCGTGTTCTAGTTGTTTGTGCCACGATTCGAAGGTATTTTATTTGTTATTTATCATTATTTACATTTTTCATGAGCAGAAATGCGGACATTCACAGCATTTAAATTTTATAGATTTATATCCTTACTCCCCGACATCTCGTTGAATTCAAACACGCGCAATCACTGTCACACGTTCCCTACCATCGAATTAATATTAACCACGATTCGAAAATTTCCTCACTCACGCTTCTCTGTCGGATCTGGCCGTCTATGGTGCTCGTTAATCTCCGCAGCTTTCCGTACGCGGTTGTGTATTTTTTCTCAGTGTCTGTCATCTCGAGCAACGCGAACCACCCCCGTGTTTTTCACACCGATTAACCACTAACACCACCTCCGTACGGTACACTTCGTTCCACGGCGGGACACTTTTTAAATTTACATTTGCCTCCTCGAGAACGGGTTATAGCGTACAACAATACTTCGTTGCTCTAGTGGCGGGACGTACAACACCTTTTAATCTCGCTTTTACTTTTTAAGCACAGAGGAGCCTTTCTCGACCGGCACCGACGGATCTCTCCTCCGCTGCTTAGCACACACGCGAAACGCACCAACGCGACAACAGGCACCGAACACAAATAATATTTATGGACTAGCGAGCGGCAACGTCACCGGTTGTTTGTGGCGACGGGTCCTCGACCAGTTCATTCTGATTCTATTCCCCCTCCCTTTTTTCAATCACGCGTAACTGTCAACCACCGTTCAGGACGTTCCCGCAAAAAATCATTACACGAACTTTCCGTAAATCACCCGAGGAAAGTCAAAGATCCCCTATCGGGGGGCCCGGTCGTGACCGATAACAAAAGGAAAAGGGAACCGATTGTGATCCATAACGAAGGGAAAAAGGAACCGTTCGCGACACTCCGGCGGGTGGTTATCCGTACCGTGTCGCGTATTATTGGAGCGAACATGAAAGCGGGCGCGAATCTTTAGACAACCTTCGGCTGTTTTTAACTTGTCAGTGGTCCCCGACGATTGGCTGGCAATCTTCTCTTTATTTACTTCCCTCTCTCTCTCTATCTCTCACTATCTCTATCTCTTGCTCTGTCGTTTTTCGCCTCTCATTCTGTTTGTTTAACGGCAATGCCTTCCCGCCGGCGATTCCCTTTGCCAAATGCCGTGCATTTCGTGACACATAGAACACGGTACATAGTAATCGTTGTCGAAAAGCGCTGGCCCCTTACGATTCCAACTATTCTCTACACTGTACCTGGCTCTATCTCTCTCTCTCTCTCTCTCTTTAACTGTTTCGAGTAAATGTTACCTTGAAAACGATCTCTGAGGAATGCTGCGACTCGCCGTTAATGTTCTGAATCAACCACCGTCACACGAATGATTTAGCCGGACATCGACTGCACGATTACGCAGAGTACCGTCGCGAGAAATATTTTCAGCGTGCCTAACTTTAGGCGAATTTATTATTGCACCTGTGTCTCCGTTTGGGACGTGATCCCAGACTAGAATCAAGTTTCTTGAACCGTCTGGTCGTCGATAGAACAGTGTGTTCATTTTGGTAAAACAATATGGACGGGACACTCGATCGGCAGGAGATGGAAAAGAATGTTTGTTTTCATCGGGACGAGAGCATCGATTCTTCGACGAGAAGGTGAAGTGGTCTGAAGCTATTTGTGGAGCGTCGCGACGAAAAATCACGGTCATCCTGACCCGGTTTTTCGTCGTACGTGTCGCTCGTACGTGAATTTCTTCGTTGCGATCGCGGGGAATCGGTTATTTATACGAACATCTGATACCGATTTAAATATCGAGATTTGTACACTTGGAGGAAACACTGCACGGGGATAATCTGGGTAATGGAGAGCTCGTTTCGATTTTGTCGTGACTGTCGCGCCGGCAAATTAACCTTTGCTTACGACATTCGCGGAGGTTAAGCGACTAGGATGTCTTTTCTAATTGAACTCGTTTACAATGAATATCTACTTGTGTAGAAGATTGGATCACGAGATGGTATTGTGCTTGTTGGATCAAATGCTTTTTCAGACATGTGCTACCATCTAATGGAGAAGGCACCGCCTGGGCCAGAATCGTCTGACCACGAGCGACGGTTTCTACTGCGCTTGGTTTAGTCGGTATTATAGTCAGGAACAGTAGACGAACGAAAAGGTGAATGGAGAATCTAGGAAATTTACTTTCCGACTGCGCAAGTGCTGTAGAACGAGTCAAATGTTATTCAGTTTAACGAGTTAACTTGCACGTCATCCAAATATGGGTGACACGTATATTGCAAAGAAGGCTAGATTATTTAAATACCCTTACAAAGTTTCGCGTATAATTAATATCGTGGTATAATTTCAAACAAGACCAATAGCCTCCATTAACTAAACCCATATACTTTCAGCGATTTATGACTGAAAAAAAACGAAGTAAAGTGTGTCCGGCTACGTACGGTTACTTTTTACTGTGGCAGTCAACGTGTTAACCCCTTGCCCTACGATTTCCTTGACGTCTGCAGATTCTACGATTACATTGTTGTCGATACTATCTCAGAAACGAAAGGAATTCTGTACCTATCGCAACTATATTTTTATATTACAAGTTAAATATTAATACCAGCAATTTGGCATTTCACTTCGACTCTGTATATATTCTTCTATGTTGTATCGATTTTGAAATCGTCAACGCGAGTCTGACTCGACGTTATAGAGCAAGGGGTTTAATTACCGCGTGTCTGACCAGGCGCGTACGAATCTACTGCGAGTAGAATTGACTCGCGAAGGGAAGCGTGATCGTACTCACCAAATTGATAGTAACAATGAGATCGTACTGCTGCCGTTGCCCCTTCTTTTTGTTCTTGCCAGTCTTGACGGACACCGCCTTGGGCGTAACTTTAACCTGTCCCTTTTGAGCGGAAGGTTTTTGTGCCGGTTTCGCCGCGACTTTAGCGCCAGGTGCAACCTTCTGTCCAGTCGCGAGCGGCGCCTTTTGACCCGCGGAGCCCTTCTGGTTCACGTGGCCTACACCGTCCGCTGGTTTGTTGCGAGCCTGTTATTGCAGAAAAAGAACATCGGTTAAATTACCCGACGATCGATAATCCCCTCCGAGATAATTGCACCGGAACGTATTCGATGGTTTTCCGCGCGATACACGGATTCAATGGAAGCTCCCGATATAATCGAAGCGAACGGCGAATGGAAATTGAATATCCATTTCGACCGTGCACCGATTAAAAATGCAGCGAAAAATACCACAGTGTTTAACCGACAGTTTCTTTCATCCTTCCCGCCACTGTCAGCGGCATTGCACCGCGGTTTAACGAGAGTAACCAATTTCTTCTTTGACCCCGATTTTCATTGGACTTTCCCTCAGACTGGACTGCAGTGAACGCGAGACGTCACCAGGCTACGAAATATTCAATAGACGGCGGTCTGGTTCGAACCGGTGATCTACGACTCCGGGAGACGTTCTCGAAGACGATCGTTAGCCGTTTGCGCGTTTACCCGAGGGAAAAAGTTCGCCTAGATTTACGAGCACGGCCAGAAGCCAGGCAAAGTGAGCATCGATATCGTATGTTTCTCTATCTGCTCTATCTATCTGTGTGCATTCGAAGTTACGCGGCCATACTCGTTGTTGCCCGACTCTTTAATAAATCGAATTTTTTTTTCTCTTATTCCTTTACCCCAAAACTGAACTGGACGCAATTATATACAGGGTGATAACAATATTTTATCCTATTTTAAAAAACGACGATGACCTTGAAATATCGGAAAACATGACCTTGAGAAAAAAATTCTCTGTATTACAATAATTGTCCAAGCAAACATTATTTTTCCTTATAAATTTTCTCGTATCACTAGAAACAACGGAGATATTTTAGATGAAAAGCTTAGTTGACTCACCCTGTATACATACACATTCCAACTATACGAAATCTATTGTTTGTCTTTGAAATTGCCAGACAGCGAAAACCTTGATCGACAATCGGTTCCAACCTTCTGTCCACGTTTTGTAACTATTCGTTTCACCGAACAATTTCGCCTCTAGATTCCCGCGAAGAGTTTTTCAATCGAGGAAAGGTTCACCGATATTTTTTCTCGGAGCTATTGCATCATGAACGGAGGAAAAAAAAATGTGCATAGGCCACACGCTAACGAGAAACGAGCTTCAGACAAAAAACAAACGAAGCGTCTCCTCTCTGGTCGAGGACAACGCCTATCTTTTTTACCGGGACAAAAATTCGTTTCTTTTTTTTCTCTCTCTCTCCTGACGGGATAAAAATCTAAGGTCACAAGGACGAACAATACCTTTAATTACGAGTCGAGAGAATCCGCAGGCGAGCGTCGAATAAACATTTCGAGGCCGGGATGCATCGCGTTGGGCATTGTTCGCAAGTTTCTGCTAATGACACAGCCGTGGAATGATGCTCCGGTAAGTTCCGAGATTTTACTCTCGTTGCCCGCCACCGTATCCTATTGTCTTTTCTTTTTCTTTTTTTTTTTCGCTGTCCGTTTTATTACAGGAATCAATCTACGTACCTCGACGATCAACAACGACATCCACATCTCCTCGGCTCGTTTTCTTTTTTTTTTTCTTTCGCGAGACACCGGCGACGAACTTATTCGGGGCGAACGGTTCTAGCTGCAAAGCAATGAAACGACCTGGGCCACGGAAACTTTCCCGCAATTTCTCGATTAAACAATTCCCAATGCGACGGTTAACCTGGATTCGCGAATGACGATCGTGAGTGTGCGCACGAGAGAAGAAAAGAGAAACGAGACGCTCGGGATGATCGACGCGGGGTCGATTCCGATTGAAAATTTTCTGGGAAAGTCCTGAATGGGGCGATCGATGCAGGCCGAATTTGTAAATCGAATATCGTCGTTGTCGCGGTGTAAATCGATGGGAGGAACTCTGTGAACCGCGACAGAGAATCGCGGAGATACGAATCTCTGGAAACGGATCCGGATTCCAATGGCCTGGATGCCTATCGCGCGCGGATAAATTCAGTTAGTTGATACAAACTGCTGGTCAGGCCGAAAAATCGACTATCGAGACCAGGAAAGATACTTCGATAACAAATCCGATGAGAAAAAGACGCACGTTGCACGCGACACGAACCACTCTCTTCGAATTCGAAGACGAACGATCGAAGCTAGGAAATTCAAACGGAGAGATTGGGTTTCAGTGGCCAGTCGAGAACTTTCTGATTCCGTCGCGACGAAAGAGCAGCTTCGACGAAGACTGCTCGTGACTGATAGCGATCGAAGGGAACCGAGGGTGAACGGAAAACAGTTCGTCGACCGTCTGCCCAATTACCCCGGCAAGGTAGACGTTTCGTTTAAATATAGAATGACTCATGAGGTACACAATTGGTATTGGACGTTCTAAATATATCACGGGTTTATTCAAATAATAATTCAGCGAAGAGAGGCGGGTATGAGCCGCGTGGGCGGAACTGACGAGATAATTATAGCGCGTTTGCCGTCGTCTACCGCGTTCTTACGAAAAGCACTGTATCACACGGCGGTACCCTAAAAAACTGCGCTAAGAACTGCACTTTGCAACCGTTTAATCTGGACAAGGCGCTGTACCGGTGCAAACGTGAATCTTTCCGTTACCCCACGTTGCATCGGATTACACTAGTGTGCCCCAATACGTGAGACGTACCCTCCACTGAGGGGTAATTTAAATATTTTGTGGAGCAATTAACAAATTGTCGACATTAATCTTCTTATCGACAACAATTTTTCCTATGTCCTTTTTTTTATTTGAAGCAAATCCCTTTTTTTTCAGAGCATGGTTTACTATTATGGCTAGGGGGCATCGAGATCTTTGAGGCGTTTGGATCGAGTATGATCCAAAAAAGGTTGGGAAACACTGAATTACAGGGTTACACATCGGGAAACGAGAACCTGCAATGAAACTCTCAGAATCGTCCGTTCACTAGGTGATTCGAGATAATTTCTCATTTCTCTCGAATAGTCACCGATCAATCTTATTCAGCCGAAACTCCTTTGTTCGCAAAGGAATTTCTACGAATTCCGCGAGCACGGGGGGATATTAAGTTTCTCGTCGACCGATAAAAAAGAATCGGCGATATTACTATTGGACCCGAACGATGTGGTGGTTGAATGGAAACCAGTAGTATCATAGTCTGGAATGTTTTGAAATAGCACCATCCCCACTTCTTTCACCGTCTTCGCTGCCGCCCGCTCGCGTTCTGTTCTCTCGGACGCCTCCTACGACCGCGGTGTATGAAAATTTTATTGCTTTTCCCACAAAGTTTTTGGCAGGCTGTCCCGTGGCCTCACGTAGAAAACGGCCACATAACGGCGAAATTTACTTAAGTAATATTCTGTTGCGTAATGCATCGGACCCTCTTTCCACAGTTTCCGCCTGCACTCTATAAATCCCACGGGAATAGAAAAAACACTGTGGCGACTGGAATTTGTCTAGTCGATCTATACGAGTGGCTCGAATGATGCAGAAGACTTCGAGTATACACACGATTCGCGACATAAACGTGTCTCGATTGGACATAAGTGTTCCTAATTCCTATACGAAACAGCGATAACTCGGTTCCATGTGAGTTTTTTTTTTTTTTATCCTTTGGATGATCAAAGAAGTTTATGGAAGATTTCGTGGCTAATAGACCAGACCTTGGGAACTCGAGAATCGAGTTGGTTAACCGTTTACACGGAGAGAGAACCGTAGCATTATAGCAGCGTGAACTGGCGTCGCCGTCGCCTGACGTTGCTGAGAAGAAGCTGTGAATTTCGACAGCTCTCGCAGGAAGGGATGAGACGTGCTTCTCCTCCCCTTCCATGCGCGCGTTTCTAGCTGAGCTTATAAAAGATATATCCAGTGCGGATAAGCCATTAGTGCGAAGAGAACGAAGAGGCATATAGCGTCGAGGATCCTCGGCAGATAAAGCCGGAAGATGGTTAGTTCCCTCTTTGTAGTAATCGAGTGTCGAACCCCAATCGGTCCTCCTCTCCTGGCCGTGTGACGTTTGTCGCATGGAGAACGCGTTAATTGGAGGCTTCGCTTCGAAACCCGACAGAACCGGGCCCCTCCGGAACGGTTTTGGAGCACGGCCAACAATCTCTATCGATCGATTCTTCTTTTTTTTTTTTTTTTTGTCCATATCGGAGAATAAATTGACAGACTGAGGAATTGAATCACGGTCGCCTCCCATCGGGACCTCGTTACCGCGGGAACTCTGTCGTTTTCACCAGTGAATCCCAGTCGATAAAAACTGTTTTCGCTTATTCGTTTCTGTATCATCTACCTCGTATAGGTACCACGAAGAAGCATTTGGAAATGAAGGTTCGTTTTTTCTTTTCTGTTTCAGGACGAGGAACAAGTGAAAAGTAAGTGAACACCAGCGAAGTTCAAGCTTTCCCCGGAATATCTTAATCGGGGGAAACGACGCGGATCGGAATTCTGTACGGCGTGCAAATAGATACTGTCCTCGGCCGTACGGTGCATCCGTATTTCACTGGGTCGCGTCAACAAGTATAATGGTTTATTCGTCGAACGGAAGGTCGCGGAGTGTTTGAAATATAGGTCGCGACCGATATGTGTACTTTAACGTCGCCAGACTCCGAAGTGATGCTTTTTCGACGGTGATCCACGAACTTAAAGTCACTCATTAAGATTTTTCGTCGCATCGTGGCCAGACGCGATCACGAATCCCTTGCAAAATCGTATAGCGTGGAAACGAATCGGTTTTTTTTTTTTTTTTGCGAACAACGGGCTCGAGACGGGACGTTCCTTCGTGAAATTTCTTTGAGAACCGGCTCTTTACACCCACCAATCCTCGAGAGTCTGCCCACGCGTCTGTTTCACGATATACGGAACGGTACAGCCGCGTTCCTACGCGGCGCGGGTTGCGCAAACCGGCTTCCTATCGCAAAATAAACCGCTGATTGACTGGGCGGCGTTATATTAATACACACGCAGCGCTCTGGCACACAGCGTGTAAATAAATACCGGACCGACGCGATGCGTTCCGAGCACACGCGTCACGATTTCACGGAAAATTTTCCGCTTATGATATGCTTGTACACTGACGTGCAAACTCGGCTTCAACTAGGAGAAAAAGTGACGTAGGAGAAGGGCCGCCATACCACTTGGTAAATCTATTTCAAGCACTGAAATAAATGTTAAGATGCATGTTAATTTTGCATAAATTTCAGAAACTTTCGAATTGAAATTGTAGAAGGCCCTTTTTCCCCTGAGGGAAAAAGTGGCGTAGAAGAAAAGTCTCTTACCACTTAGTAAATTTATTTCAAGTACTGAAACGAGAAAGATATTCTCTTCGGTAAATAGTAACAGAAATGATAATCTTATTTATTGGAAAATAGTGATAATCTAGTATCGACAATGTACTGTGTCCGGATACTTATGGTCGGTAGTGTAGTTTGTACGATCAGTTGTAAGAAAAATCCTATCTATCGTCTATGGGGCATTTAAGAAAACGAAATTGGTGAAGATCAAGCTTCCGAGTCGATATTCCTATTCCGTGTGTGTTTTACAGTGCTCAGGAGGGCTTTCTCCATGTTCGACTCGACCAAGTCGGGCAGCATCGAGAAGGAAAAAGTGAGAACGATCTTGAACACCCTGGGGCACACTTTCGATGATCACGAGCTGGAGGTGGTTCTCAAACAAGAGGACGAGGAAGGTAATAGTATTCTCAGTTTTCCTTTCAATCGTTAACCCTTGATTGTCCTTGAGCTATCCGCGGGGTTTTCTAGCGTAATTTTCGGGTCGATGACGGACGGTTTCGTCGATCGATGGCTTTGTTCGGCCGAATGGGGCCAAATAATTCATAGATATAAACCAACTGAATCGCAGTGTGGACACATGTATGGAAGAAATGGAAGCCGAACGACGATTGTCGCGAAAACTTTTCTAAACTTTCCCAGTCGACGGTGGCTCCGTCGTCGTGCCGCGAAACTTTCATTCCGATCGATTTTAATACCCATCGGCCGTACCCAATTGTTGCCGCCTATTACTGTGTTTCCAGGGGGATCGGATATACCGATGGAATTGCATTTTAAAACCCGACGAAGAGAAACAATTCACGATCGAACTATAAGGAAACTTAGTTGTAACTCAACGTCCCCTGTACACGTCCCACCGATTTTCCTCTCTATCGATGGACAACTGCAGAATTACGAGATATCGATATCGTCGAGATGTTCTTTGACTTGGCCTTCGTGAAAAAAAAAACCGTCGCTAGTTTCAGGATCTCTACGAAGATATCGTCGGTCGAGATCCGTCGTGGACTCCTCTTTTCACCGTGAAAAAGAATTGGGTCGAGGCGGAGGCTCCTTTAGCAGCACCTACTTTCTCGTATTCCATCGTTCCCTGTGTATCGACTGCAAAAACCATCCCCTCCGTGGTACGAGTCGCGCGTCAAACGTTGCCTTCTTCAAAGAGTCTCCATGGCCATATCCGCTAAGAAGATTAAACAGGGTCCCATTCGTTATTTCGAGAGCATAGGCCACTCCACCAGGAACGAGTGGTTGCTCGGTGTGGTTATTAATCCTGGTAGCCGTAAAATTTCCCAGTTCTTCTCTCTAGTTCTCGACGAGATTACGACGTGGGCTGAGAATTAATTTTACGTCGGTTAAGAACTTCCGCGGAGTGTTGCTTGCTTTCCTACAGCTTCGACTTACTGGAACGTGTACAGAGCACCGAGGGTTTCCCGCAAACCGCTGGTAACTTGATAATAAAAGAGCCCTGCTGGTCTTGTAATTTACAATAGAAATGCAAACTGCGAGCTTGAGACCATGTGATTCGTAGAACAAACGAAACGAAACTTTTTCTTGTCCCTGGTAACTTACAAATTTCTTCCCCGTGACTTGCGTAAACGGAACCGCTTGGAAGACTCCCAAGTATGTTGCCTCGAATGTTTTACCATCGACAAAAAATGACCGCGAAAGGGAAACGGATAATAGGCTGAAAGTGCGAGTTTGAAAAGTGATTTTTAATCGTGACTCGTCTAACTTTCCAGGTAACGGTAAATTAAATTTCGACTCGTTCTACCGGGTGGCCTCCCACTTCCAAGAGGAGGACGACGAGGCTTTGCAGAAGGAACTCAAGGAGGCTTTCAGGCTATACGACAAAGAAGGCAACGGCTATATCCCGACGAGCTCTCTGCGCGAGATCCTCGCCGCTCTGGACGATCAGATAACGCCCGATCAAATGGACGGGATGATCGCTGAAATCGATACCGACGGATCCGGCACCGTTGACTTTGACGGTGAGAATCCTCTTCCGTTTTCTGAATGGAAACAGTTGGCCTCTATACAGTCCTTTTTTCTATAAATTTTATAGATGTCTACGGACTCGAATAATAATAACTGTCATGGTACATTGTAGTTACACGAATAATTTCGACGGCGAAAAAAAGTTACAATACGAACTGTTTCATTGGCTTTGGATCTACAGAGCTCGTTACAGCAGCCCGTACGAGGGCTTGATTAAACCTCGAACGTCTTAATATACCGGTCTTTCAAAGCTCCTTTCAAAAACTCGGGGGAAGGTTGTGTAAAGAGGCAAGGATACGACCTAGTTACTTTCCAGGAGAAACATTCGTCGCGTACAACAACCAGATGAAAAGGGTCTCTTGGAAAAATCTTTATGATCGTGATCCTTTCGATGACAAGGATGTTGGGGGGAAGACATCCCAATCGAGCAATCGTATCCATTAATTTGATCGATTTCTATTTTACAGAGTTCATGGAAATGATGACCGGAGACTGATCGCGAGAGGCTGTAACACGTCCGACGCGAGAAGGCAGCTTGCATTTCCTTTCGACGACGCTGCTACGGTCGAACCTCCACGAAAAGGCTTCGAACAGCTCAATGCTTCGGAAAAGGATAGAAGAGGCATTATTAACCGTCCTTCATTTCATCTGTACATTTCTTTCCACCATCCTGTAACAACATCTTTAATTAAGTACTCGAATTAAACGTCATCTCTAACGATCGTACACGAGCGTCGTTTCATTTCCAAAGAGTCTGAGATTAACGATCATCGATCGAGGGCCCGTTTGACGTAAATCATGGGTGCCGTACTGGAATTGGTGAACGATGACCATTATTCTTTCCATGGGTCGCGTGAAGAATCGACGATAACGTTTTTATCTCCAGCCGTCGGAAGCTGAGCAACCTTTCGAATCGGAATTTTCACGATACCACGAAGTGGACACGGTGGTATTCGTTGTCCAAGTTTTCCCAACAGTTGCATCGATCGCCCGCCTAATAATTCCCTGTCCTCTCTCGAAACCGGGAAAGTTGTGTGGGATATTAATCAAGGATCTCGAGGGAGGGCGAGCAAATCGCTGAGCGTGCAATGAAGGGACACGTGTTCCGATTCCGTGAAGGCCACTCATTCGATCAACCGCGGGCATCGACTCGCGCGCTTGCAAGGTTCGAGGCTATCTCGTGCTTTATGGCTTTGCAATGTGCATACATCAGACGGGGCTATAGACGGTTGATATCGCTTAGCTGAAACTTGTATAACTACCGATGAACAAAACGTAACCGTTGGAACGATCGCTTTACCAGAGACGATACACATGATCGATATAGTTCGATGAAAATTCGATTCCGAGAATCCAATTACCTGGTTAAGATAATTCGCGCATTGTTGATGATAGAATAGCGGTGATAAATATGATACTAAAGTTTAGCACTTGATCGATAATTATAAAGTTTTGGTTAAACTTTATCTATTAATATACAAATTTTAATTATATTTCAGTGTAAGGCACATAAAATTTAGAATTCTATGAGGTTAGTTAAAGTGACAAATATCCATTAATATTTCATCAAAATATTTCTGTACTCTTACATATTATTGTTTATATAAAAGTATTTGTCTATAATTAGGTTATGAGCGTAGTAAACTTTATTAGTTTATTTGCATAAAAATTGAATTGCAGATTAAACGATACGTAAATTCAGCAAAATACCTTCTCTTTCCGGGATTCAATGTTTCTACTCGCGAGTGAACAATGCCTGTAACCCCGGAGGCTAAGGTCTCTAGCGTGTCGGAGTGTGAACCGAGACCTAAAGATACACCACAATACGCGACCGCTTGACTTATACGCTTCCATTCCTAGCTAGCTGTTAAAGCCGCGGATGATCGTAAATTATCATTCGTGCGACCGCTTACAGGAAGTGGAATAGGACCTCTTGCGTCATTAATATTTCCAAAGGCTGCATGCATAACAAGAGGGATTACCGTGTCTCTAACAACTTTCTATTGAAGGGCCCTGGGTATTACCCAGCCAAGACACAACCTCGACAATAGCTTCATCCATGAAAGACCGGTTCCAGCCAATCAGTCCTGAATCCTCAAAGCTGGAACTGTCCACTGAAAGATCGGTCGAAGGGAAAACGAGAGAGAGAGAGAGAAAGAGAGAGAAAGATAAGGCTAGACCCGACGAAATTCTGTGAGAACGCCCAGGAACACCCTCGACCACCCCATCTGTCGTGCTCCGCTTTTGGGCTTGTACCCCTCGCCATCTCCTCTTCCTTCCTTCCGTCCATCCCTTTTCCTAGCTTCCCTGCTCTCTCTCTCTCCACTTCGACCATGGCTCCAGGCTTGGTCCTGGCCGTTTCACCCACTCAAGTTTTGTCCGAGTGTTTGCGAGCGGGATCCGGAAGCCGCTTCCAAAGGATCAATAATTGGGGCCGACTGCATCCGCCCTTGAAAAGCTATAGCCCATTTGGTGAACGGGGGGAATTGATACATTGTAAAATGGTTACCCAGAATTCGCAGGAGGACCTGTGTTCTGTATTCCTAACCGAGCAAGAATATTACGGGGTGTTCGTTCGAAGAATTTTCCCCTGTTTTCAATGCCTATCCGTATGCTCGAGGTCACCGTCTGAAAAACGGACGCACTAGAGGGAAAATTGCCGAGAACGTGTTCCACTGGGAAAGGCTGGTGTATGACTTGTTACCAGAGGAAACAAAAGGGAACGCGTATATACCCCTGAAGAGCAATTACGATAATTGCGACCTGGATTGTTCGTCTTTATACCCGTGGCGTTGTTCCGCGTTACGTTTCCGCTTCACCTTGGTACCAGCGAGTTTGTCGCCGTCCAACGAAGCATTCTTAGAAACCCTTAGCGCGTTTCTGTCCGCGAAGTTCGTCGGAATGGAGGCGAACAAGGCCGAGCATAACGTGCCGACAAGTATCTCGATGGGGAGGACCGTAGCAGGTGGCAACGATTGAATTTCATCGGGCGCCGACACGAATGACGGATATCCAATATAGTCCACGGAGAAAGATGATTCGTACTGGACCGGGGATCAGGTGGCAAACCGATGGATATATTGTCGGGGAGTATCGTGAGGAGCAGCGAGGCAACTTTGAAACAATTCGAAGCGAGGAGTTCTCCAGCGATATCACGAGCCTTCCAGAGTTGACCGAGGAATCAAGGTCAACGAAGGCCGAGCAAATATCGCGGGTATTTCTGAAGCTTCTCGATGAGGAACGATAGTAGAGAAGTTACCGAATAAATGTTAAAAAATCGTCAGCTTGGACCGTGTCACTGCACTTACGACACAGGATCTAGAAACGGTTTGATACGATTAATGATTAAACCAACGACCGCGATAAGACACACCGAGGAGAAGGGTGCAGCCGGGGCTATCGATCGTCGTCCTCAACCCGAACCATCCTCAACCCGAACTTACTGCTTTCCCCACTACATTCAAAGGCTCTCTCTCTCCGCCGTCGTCTCTATACGTCTCCTGCTATTGCTTTTATATCCAACGATTACTCTCGTCAGAAGGGTGCTCTCCGAACGAGGGCCTAAGATGCCATTCACCCGGATTTTCGTCTCCTTAATCCACGATTCGGCCGCCTTTTCGGCTGGTTTGTTTCCGACACAGAGGCTCCCTGAACTATCTTCCGAAAATGGATCCCGCCTAGAAGTAGCGACGCGTGCTCGTATTATACAGGGTGACACAAAAAAGGGTTTGTAACATTGAAAATATTAATTTTTCCGACTCAGGACATTTATTCATCATTTGGCGAGTACTATCTACCCCAGAAGTTACGAACCCCTTTTTCTGTTTCACCCTGTATATATTTTGTCGGGCGAGGAGAGGAATTCCGTCCTTCTCCCGGCTCACCGGAACCGATTGATCGACCGTCCACGAACGAAACTCGCGACGCAGCTGGGAGTATCGATGGCTCCGCGTACCCGCGACTATTATTTCTCTTGCATCGAGAACGGATCCGTTTATATCACGTCCACTATTGAAACTCAGAGAATAGAGGCTTTGTGCGCGTTAAAGAACACAGGCATCGAGAAACCTTTTACCCTTAAATGAGAATATAGTCAAGGCCCGTTCGTTTCGCGACGAAAAGCTCAGCCGTGACACGACACACCTCGACGCTCGCATTGCAGTCCAGTACTGTTCGCGATAAAACGATTTTACCGTTTAAACAGCCCGAGGCGGACCGGCCTCGCGGTAATTAATATGCAAAGCCGCGGGGAACCGCTGCGGGCGAAGGAAACATTGACTGAAAGTCGAGATGGGAATAAATTACGAGGCGCAGAGCCTCGATCCGCGCGAACACTCTTTACGCCTAGGGTTTCTTTGTTCAGCTGGTTAAATCGTTCTAAGAGGGTCACGAGAGTCTTTTGGAAAAAGATCTCCGCGTGCCTTAATTACGACTGGTATCGGTTGCCCCGATTTTCCGAATTACTCTCGCGGTTGTTTCTCTTGATATTAAAAGCTGGCGATCGAACACGATTCTTTTCGTTCGAGAATTGCAGTAAACCATCGATGAGTGTTCGAAGGCACCTCTACACTAAGTGGTCAGTGGTCAACCCCACTACTGGGCGCTTGACTGGTTTCATGGGGTCCCCCCAGTCGTGGGGATAACGACAGACCACTTAATGTACAGGAACCTTCGAACACTCATTGATAATTTACTGTACCGACTCGGTTTCCAGGAGGACATCAGACCCAATAACATTTAAATAACGATGTCGAGCAACTTTCGAGAGTTGTACACCTTGCGCAATTTGCGGCAAGTCTGGAAAGTTGTTCCTAGATAGAAGAACCAATCCCCCGCAAGGAAGGTCTCCTCTTACGGTGTACTTACTCTGGGTCCTCGCGTGAGAATCACTGCGAACTGTGTCGATAAGATGAAGAAAAGTAAGATGAAGAAGAAGAAGATGGTGATTTGAAAGAGAAAGATAGGGATGCACGAACAGAGTGATCTAAGGTAAGACACAGGCGGAGAAACAAGCATGCAAAGTTTCTACTAGACTCGGGTAGGCGATATCACAGAGGGTTGTGCGTGTGGATGGCATGCCTCATTCAACATTCCGGCGTTTTCGCGTGTCGGCGAGAACCGACAGGCGTGCATGCACCGATCGTGCGCGCGCTAACGTTTTCACTTTCCTTCGGCTAAAGAGGGGTCTCGAGCTGAATGATATCGGTGGCCGAGCCTCTGCTGTTTCCGTATTGTTTCGCGACACAACGTCGTTCGATTAACCGAGGGTCGGCCGCCCCCCTCCCTCTACGTTTGGTGTTACAATGCTAATGGTGTGTGGCAATCATGTTCATAATATATCGCGGTAGAACCATCTGGTTTTCGTGTTCCCCCGGAACATTGGAACGCGAGAAACGATCGTGCTCTACGCATCTACGCACGAGCATGTATAATAATAACACGTAGACTCTCTAAATGGTTCTAAGTATCTAGCTATATGTATGTCTGGCTAAGTAATAGCTAGTATTACTAGTTCCTCAGCTATGTGGATTATGTCAATTTTTGTTATGTACCTGGCTCAGGCTTCTAAAGCTACTTGTACTGGCGCTGCGGGCCTGTGAACACAAGTACAGTACAGGTCACCAATCACCACAACACTGCAGTTGGAAAAGTTACAAATAGAGATACAGGTATAGTATATACAGATATACATAGAGTAGATGGTTTACAGATGATAGAAACGAGTGGAGAATGGAAAGAAAAAGGGTAAGAAAAGTGTATGCTATTTTGTTTTTTCATAATTCTGCGAGAATAAAAAGTACACACGGGGTACACGTTGTCGTTTTAGTATAGTCGGATGCGATAGCTAGAGAAGGAAAAGAACGTTCAAATTGCTAGTGTCCACTTCGATATTATAGCGAGGGCCGGCATGAAAAGTCTTTCCACAAAGATGACATTTTTACACGATATATCAGAATCAACGTTTTTCGGACTTTAAGGCACATTAGGGGGCAGGCATGATTCGCGGGAAAAGGCTTTCCATGCTGGACGAACCCGCTGCGAGTGCCCGAACTCGTAGATTTTTTTATATCTGTAAAAGTACAGCGTATCAACAGCAGTGCACACCGAACATACAATATACGAGATAGCATAGCGTGAGTTCTCAGTGTTGGACAGTCACGAGGCCAGTTTTCGTGTCTCTCGCGTGTAGCGGATTTTTCTGTACAATGAAAGCGTTCCAGAGAAGCGAAGAGACAGTATCTGGTGAATGGTAAGATTAGAAAGGAAGAAGGGTTCGCGTTGATTCACCACGAAAGTTCTCGCGCACTTCGACCACGTGTCATCGGCATGAATCTCAAACTCGTCCAAGTAACTTTAATTACAACGAACATATTCCCCCAGTACCTTTTTCGTTGACTCGTGATGTCGTTGAAATCTGTACTTGCTTCGTAAAGATGAACACCTGTTGTAATTATTATACACTTTATTCGATTGATCTTATTCGGTTTTAATCGACAGAGCATATTTGAAGCTACAAACTCGCGGTTTGTCTCTATTCACCGATAAATTAATACCTCAGAGCTCGTTGGAAAGATGGTGTGACGTTGTGCGATGAATAATTTGACACACTTAAATGTAACAATGTCCTCTATGTGTATTCGTGTACTACGTATGTCCCGAATGAGTATTCTAAGTGGTAGTACGAGGTGGAAGAAGTAAGGTTAGTGTATGTATTGTTCCTGGAAGTCAGCGCCGAAATGCAATAAAAAAAATTGTCTTAGGAACGGTGAATGTTTTGCACGTGTTGTAAGACGCGACCTTCGCCTGTCTGCGTTAGTTCGCAAGAGCACCTCTTTTTTAATGGTTTCCGGGAGACGTTTTTCGATAGCGCATTGAATATCAGAAAGAGTAAGCTGCCTATTTAAATAAATCAATTGGGTCTCGTTGAAACGCAATTATCCGACGCTATGCCTCGCGACGGAAAAGGTAAATCGGATATCCGTTGCATTATTCGTGCTCTTGCACGCTTATTAGTTTTCCCGCGATCCAACGGCCGAAGGATTTCAAAAGCACGACGGGTGGGCTCTGTCTCGTCTTTCAGCCGCGACTGAATCCCGCAGCGACGAGCACGGCCGATCAAAGCGCAATTACTCGAATCTCTGTCCAAGTTGCCCGATCGAAAGAGGCACACAGCTGGTGCTCCCGTATTTCCCTCGCGAAGAGAACGATTGAAACGGAACGCTTGAACCTCGCCTAAATTCAACGATTACTTACCTACGCGGCGAAACGCATCGTTCGTTTTGAAACAAACGCGAGAAAAACATTCGATCGCGGTAATTAATAAAGCAAACGTCTGGGGTAAAAAACAGCTACTCTGTATATATATATATACAACACCCCAGAGCCGGACACGAGTTCGAACGGAAGCATTTTCACGCTCAATTATTCGCTCGTTATGCCGTGTAAGCGTTAACGAGGCGATCAATGTTTCGTTGCGTTTTTCTGCATTTACCCTATTTTCGAAGGTAGACTACGCGATTAATTACACCGAACGGTTCGAGTTCCAATCGGTTACTGATTCATTTCAAGTGACCAGATCGACCTAGGAAACAATCACGTCGCGTTTTCCTAGCAGAAATAAGTGAAAACGTAACAGGATTACTTAAAAATCGATCGCTTCGGATTGCAACGTGTAAAATCTGGTAAGTATCGCACGAGTGCATCGATAGATCTACGATGTATGATTCCGTATACAGTAAGTCATCACTGAGTGTTCAGACGTCATTCCATAGACTTCCATGTACTTGTATATTGTACCAAGGGGTCATAACCCATTTATAAATAAATATATTATTATTATTATCCTCATCACTGGGCACTTACTGGTTCAATGACGTCTGAACACTCACTGCCGAGGAGCCTTCCAGCACTCATCGATGATTTACTGCACTGAATTTCGCATAAATTCCATGGCACATTGTTCTAAAACCAACGAATACTTCAAACTTTCTTCTCGTGTCGTTTCGTTGTCGCGAGAGAACGTATCCTGTTGCAAAGGATATCCGGAGGCTCTTTATCCCGTGCATCTTTAAACAACCCGCTTCAATGGACGTCTTTCGTTAATCCTCTCACGACGGAGGAGCGAGATGATCGCGAAAACGTTTAATTGCTCGTACACTGGACACGAAACAGAGAGAAACGCGCGTGTTTGCCTCACAGGAGGACGGTGCTCGCAACCTTGCTCGGTGACGCGTCGCACGGCCGTACTCCATAGATCATTAAAATTCCAGTCACTCGTAAAATGCTTGCTAATTGGATGCTCGCCGTGGGAGTTGCGCGATGGACACTGACTGAAAATTTCCACGGGTATCCCCGCCTGGTCGAGTGAAAATTTGCAAAACAATTACGCAACCGAAAGGATAGGGGGGGGGGGATGGGCAATTTGCGACGCGTTACCTTCGACGCGAATAACTCTCGAACAAATGTATCCTTCCCGCATCGACCTCGAATAATAGAATCGTTTAACGACGGTTATCACCAGGCGCGAAAGTATTCATTTTCGAACAGAATAATTTTATCCGTACGCGTCGGCTGAAACGGTAACTTCTTGTCTTGGAAAATGCCATTGTCAGATTCTTCTCGGCGAGGAAATATATGTATAACCGCGGGGCGTACAGAGTTCTGTCCCTCCCGGTTCTCGGAGAATCCGATAACGGAGGAACGACGGTAACTTACTGCGAGGCGAAACGGCCCTGGTTAACGTAAACGAGACGCGATAAAACGGTAGACGACGACGCCCGGTCGCGGAGATATGTACGTCCGAACTGGTTCACACGTTGTTGAAGGCTTTCGGGATTACAATTTTCTATATGCTAATATGACTATATGCTAATATTAGGTGTACAAATAAATTCGTAATCTCTACAATTAATTATTGACCCAAAACCGTCATCAGTTTTCCGAGAGGGGATTTGCCAACTGGCCCTAAATATGTCGAGAATGTGTAAGAAATGATGGGGAATATTTTCAAGAGAAGACTGTACTTTGTTTTTTTGAAAATGAACATGAAATCTATGAAAAGAAGACCAGGAATTAATAAACTGACTGCCACGTCATCCAAATATGGGTGATACATAAATTGCAAAGAGGTTGGATTATTTAAGTATCGTTATAAATTTTTTTTGTAAAATTGATATCGCAGTATAATTTGAAAACAATACCAACAGTCTCTATTAACTAGACCCGTACATTTTCGACGATTTTTTACATAAAAATCCAAATAAAGTGTGTCTGACTACGTACCGCCTTTTTCACTGTGGCAGTCAACGTGTTTATTGTACACCTAGTAAGAATTTATTCACACGGGAGAACGTTCCAGGACACGTTATCGCGAACGGGGAAAACAATTCCGCGACGGAAGATCGAAAACGGCAGCGAATTTTCTCGCAAAGATAAGAAACGTGTATCCTTATCTCGTCGCGAATGGTCTTCCATCCAACTCGTGGGGACCGCAAGCAAGGAGTCCTCCGCGGAAATTCAACTTTCAAGCCGGCCGATAATTGGCTGGCGTCGCATAGCCGGTTGTCGATGGTCTCCTAATTATAATGGATGCGGGAACTCACGGAAAAGAGCAACGCGCATCCTCCGTCGGAGGGAAGAATCGAACGACGGATGCTGGGAAAGTTCGTCGTCCGGGAATGGCGGATTTAATTTCCGGTCCACGGCGGAACACGGCCTCCGTAACGAACTTTCTTATCGTGCCTCCGGTTGGCTTCCGGTAGCCACCGACTTGCGGCTTGCAGTTTCAACGATCAGCTGGAAACCACGATTCCGGTCGCGCCTATTCGCGGGAACGAAGAACGTGTGTCCGATAACACGTTCCATTCGTTTCACGTGCAATTTTCCGTCTGGTTCGTCCGCAATATTATATCTTGGACTCTCGTTAACACGGTCACCGTAATGAGGACGAAGAAACGAGAACACGCAGGTGAAACGACGTTCCAGTTTTGTCGTACTAACCCTCGCCTGGAGGATTCACTTGAACCCATGAACAGTCGAATGTTGACAGTCGTCTGAGTGTCGAACCAGGGTTTAGCACCTTTTATTTGAAGAAATAATCATTTGAAATACTGAGTTACTTCAAATACTTTCACAAATAACATAAGAAAACTAACTTTATTTTGTGTCCAATTGAAAGAAATTATATTCAAATAATTTTTTCTTCAGTTACTTTACTCGAATAAAATAAAAAATAATTCGACATACGAGAGTCATTAATGCTGACATGATATAAGTAGAGATTGTTTGAGAAATTATTTAAATAAAAAATAAAATGAAAAATTATTTTATTTCAAATCCAAATAAAATAATTTAAAAGGAACTCATCCGCCTGCTAAAATAAACTGACAAGGTAATGTATTACCTTAACGATTATATTTCAAATAGTCCATACGGATAATGACCAAGCCTGCTTCAAACCCCGCAGCGTGCTGCCGCTCGCAACCCTTCCCCAAGTGTCTCTGTTCCGGCGCCTCTTCCTCGCTGCGGGAATTCTATTCCCCGTAATCCGATTCTCGGAGCACGAGATTCATGCGGACGTTCGCGTCTTCGAGCATTAAAAGCATCCTCGGTCGGTGCTTGTAAAATGACAAGGTTGCAATCGTGACTTCCTCGCGGTGAAAAATCGACTGGAATTCTCGTGGGATGGATCGCGTGCTCGATCGAATCGTTCCAGGACCGTATCGTGACTCGCGTTCCGATATCGTTCGAAATCGCGGAAATTTTCTTTATTGTTCTCCACTATTACACGGTCGTAAAAAAGAGACACGTGTCCGCATGGAATGATACAATCGTTCGCGGCAAATGTTTCAGATGGAATCTAAGTAGCGTAATACGCGGTGAGAATAATGTGGATTCAACGGGGGTTGGAGCGAAGGGGTGGTAGGAATAGAATATTTCACTCGACCTGTAAAGCGCATTGCGATCGAAAACTCTTTTTCCATTTGATTTTCACACGTCTTTCAGTCGTTTAACAAAAAAAGAATACAGTAAATCATCGATGAGTGTTGGAAGGCTCCTCGGCACTGAGTGTTCAGATGCCACCCCCACCATTGGGCGCTTGAATGGTTAATGTAACGATCGTCTCGGAGTTTCGATATTTATGGGTTAAGTATCGATACTGGAATATATCGTCACATGAAATATCGATATATCAATTGAAAAGTACTGACATTCGAAATATCGATACTGTATTGCCTATCACTAGTGGTGATGACGTTTGAACACTCACTCCCGAGGAGCCTTCGAACACTCATCGATGAATCTTTGAAACAAATGTCCTGTGCTGCGATAGGCGGAGGACCAAAAACGGTGGGGACGATTCAGGGTGGTTTTAGTGTGTAAGGATCGCGACGTGTTACCTTGCTCCTGTTTCGCGGGGCGAAGTCTTCTTTGCTGGCCTTCCGTCGCTTATCCTTCAGGATCATTCTCGCCGCGGCGAACGCCATTCTGTCGACGCACTTTCTTTTTCTTGGTTGCCCACACGACAGTTCCCCGGACTCGGAACAGAGTCAAACGACACACACAGAGAAATACAAAGCACAGCCGAAACACCCAAATATCCCGGGGTAAATGTGATACTTGCGAATAAAACGAACTAGATTCTTATTGCTTCTCGATCACACGGATTATGATATCGTTGACTCTTTTGAAGGAACGAAATCTCACGCGTACGATCTGATCGATACACGAACGCGTAGATTCGAATCAACTAATTTTTTTTCTTTTTTCCCTACGCGCACCTACGGCCTCTTCTTTCCTTCGTATATATATACATACATATATATCACTTGACTAAATAACTAACGTCGACGTCGTCTTCTCCTCGCGGCGGGCCTTGTCGTTGACTTTCTCTTCTCGCGAGTTTTACGATTCACGGACTTCGGCGCGAGCGAAGAGACGAGATCGGGTGAACACTATCGATTACGATTTTGAGGATAAACACAGCCAGGGGTTACCGCGGATTGACTAGATTCTTCGGACTCGTGTCTAGCAACGAGCTTTATCGGAAAATTGACGCAGCGGACGTTCGACGATTAGCGTCGCCGTTGGTGTCTCGATTTCCGATCGCTTCTCGCGAGTAGCTCGACGGCGGACACTCACGAAAGCTCGACGAGGACATTTGCCTGTCGCGATGTCACCGTTTATTTCCGTTGGATTCTTCGTTCGCGACGAGCCTGTTCGTCGACAAATACAACCGCCTCTTGTATTCTGTCTTTCTCGTATCTTTTCTGTCACCGGTACTTTTTGTTGCGCGTGTACAATAGGCTCCTTTAAACGACTACATTCCAGGCGACACCTGCCGCGGCTGATGCGTCCTCATGGCTCGATCGATCGGTCGTTAGTTGTTGCAATTATGGCCATGGATCTAGAAAGAAACATGTTCGTTGACGGACTACCGTTTCCACACCCCCTAACCGGCGTATTGCAGGTATCTTGATCGATCCTGGTCGCGCAACAATCTTTCCAGACGAAGAAACGAGGCTTGCAACCCTCGCCTGCTCGTTTGAATAGTTAAACACGCGTGCTCGGTTTCGATCATTCGGTGGATCTAAAATTATCGGAATCTAAACGAGAACTAACTTTCCCTTTCATCGATTTGTTGCCAGTGCACACGGACACGCGATCAGAATTCTATCTATATAGAAAACCGAATCATTTTCGCGTCAATGCTCGCCTTCTCGTCTATGGTTCGACATTGCTCATTTTTCTTCGAGGATAAAGAGAGAAAAAAAAAAGGTCCACACGAAGCGAAACTCCCAGGGTGAGGGAGAGCTTTGAAGGGTAGAGTCGACGAGTCTCATCGAGGATGACGAGAAACGGAAAGTAAAATGGGCCGCGGCGTTTGTGTGTCTGGCTTTAGCCACGAAACTTTCCTAATTAAATTTGTTCGGCCGACGCCTCGATAGATTCTCGCGAGGAAAAATTGACGAGAGCTCTAACGAACCGTTTTCACGACGCCTGTTCGAGGGAGATTGAAAAATTCGAGTGCAGCCACGAACGACCGGTTATTTTGAATAATTTCCGCACGGATTTCGGTGGGGACGGTCGCCGCTCAAATTGCTCCGTAATTTAAGCGTGTAATAAGGAAACTTGATGGTAGCGATAGCTTTCGCCAGCAGGTTGCAGAATAATTTCATTCTCGCGTTTAATAGGAGGAACCGCGTTTAATTTAGCACCTGGTTCACCGAGGACCAGACGTTGCGGAAAAACCGCTATCGTGTTTCATCGTTCCGGAGAAAATGAAACAGGACGTTTGCTTACGGGCCAGCGAATATTTCCACGTTTCTGGCCGTGTCTCTAGAGGAGCGACGAACGAGCCAGCCGCGTTAAGCGACAGAATTGTAACGATTTCAAGGGTGGATCGAGGGCCCAGGCTGGATCTCGTTTTGCCCGCGCAATTAGACGACCACGTCACGCCTGTGATTTCCGTTACGCTCTAACGAGACGAAAATCCCGTGATAAGCTCGAGATCTAGGGCTGGACCCGTCACCGGAAATGGGGGAAGTTTAAATCGATGTAGCGGACCGTGTTACTCGTGCCTAATGCGGGGCCAGTGGATACGTCCGTCACTGTTCTCTGGACACTCGATGGAAGATACGGGTTTACGAAGCGAAAATCACCATTAAGCTTCGCGAGAAAGTAAGTTCCTGTACGTATTGATAGTAGGGGAAGGGAAATAACAATATATGATCAATAAATTATAATGAAATTACTCTTCTAGAAAATAAATATAAGAACTTCCTGATTCGCTATGAATAAAAAAAATAGAATAGCTTTGTTAAATAATTTTGGAGAAAAATGTATAAATTGTTCTTAGCTAAGGTAGCCTCGGACATAATTTTCAACGATCATCTAGGTATTAGGTCTAGACATTACTGTAATGTCACTTTCAGTGGTGTGAAAATTGATTATAATATCTAATTCGCTTGGCGTGCACGCTAGTACTAACTTGCAATTGTTTCTGGGCTCAAGGTGACACGTTACAATCCCACATTAATTTTTCTACATGGCTCACTAATGAAGATACCGAAGATACTGAGATGTCCGGGGCTAAACGTCTTTCCCCTAATGGTGGCAACAAAGTAATAAAGCATTTAAGAGCCGTATACAATAATCTATCAGCCAACAGGGGAATAGGAATCAATGTTCTTCTACGATACTAAACCACGAGAATCGTGAAGAAACGTTTCATGGTTATAACAAAACGTTCCAGAGTGGGGAATACAATTTCAATAAACGACCGTTTCGTTGTTACAGGTTGCTACCAGAGGCGTGGCCGCGCACGCACGTCTGGATCTACTTAATCGATTCCGCATAGGAAACAGTTGCGCCGCGTGTCGACCCATCGAATTTCCCATGAAGCCGTCCTCCAATTTTCACGGATCCGTGAATGCTTTTAGGATCGACGGGGAACGGGCACGTAAAGCGATTCGATCGATTCGTATTCACGGTTGCTCGTTACTGGTTAAATAAATTATGTCCCGTATCGATCGGTCGGTCGTAATCTAAAATCAGACTCGATGGAGGAACGTGTTTCCGTGAATCGTGTTTCATTTCCATCACGAATGACGCACGTGCCGTGTATGATATTTCCCGTGAACGAAATCGAGTGACCGCTGTTGGATCTTCTCGTCCATTTACTTTCAATTCGTGGGGTCTTTTCTTTTTATACGGGGCAGTTGGTTGGAAAAACGGAGAGAGATTTTCATTCTCCTCGAAAGGGGGCGGAACGGGGGACAGTAACGATAGTTCGAACGGCAGAGTAATAACGTCGATAAGAGCGGCCCCATTCAGACTCCAATGAGATCTCTCGAGGGCCGGTTTTTACTGAAAAATTGCAATTTCAGCCTGATCAGGACTAACGGGCCGACGAAGAAGCGAAAAAATTTAATCGGTACGCGTGTAGGGGAAGGACGGGTAACCCTGGAGATTTCAGTATCTCCATTACTGAGCCACTTCAAATTATGTACGGGGCTATCCTAGCTAAAACCAGAGGCTACAGTTAATTGATTTGTTTCTCGAAAACGTATTCTATTTTTTCTCAGTACTTATGTTTATTTTCTGAAACAATAATTTCATTATAATTCATTTAAGTATTCCGGGCTACTCACTCTTCCCCTATCGAACGGTATCGAAACATGTTCTCCCTCCCCCGTCGAAATTAAAATATCGAGAATCCGATTCCCTTACGTTCCATCGTGCATGGAAATGAACGGCAATATTTCCTTCCGCCTCGTTGCCAATCTGCCGACTGTATCCCCGAGCCTGGGCTCGCCCCGACGGATGACGTTCCACGAAAATGCCAAGCCCCGAAACGGGCGAATCGATACGATAAATGCGGCCGGCCAGCCGCGAAATCGAATCGCCGATAACGAACTGCCGAAGGATCTTTGGAAAGCCACGCGGAGGATTACAGAGTCTCGTTTCCCACGAACACAGGTCCCTAGCTCGCGGGTATTGCGCGATCAAAGTGGAGAAATTACTCTACGATCCTACGGCCTACTTTACAGTGAAACTCGCGGTTCGCCTAGATCCCGACAGACACGATGATCTAGTTACGAATTCGAAAACTCTCGAAGGTTCCCTGACGTCCCGTTGGACCACAGGGCAAACAACAAGGGTTCAATAGGATCCTAACGAGAACGTACTCGCGCGTTATCTCTCGCCCGTGCCGAATTTACAATTACTTGATACCCCCGTCACGATTCGTCCCGTTCCACGTAGCGATCGAATCGTCGCGATCGGCGATGGTCGTTTCCTGATCGGCTTTGTCGCCTCAATGGGAACCCCGAAACTCGATTATAAACGGCCACCGTTGCGCGCGTCGGAGGAACGCGCGAAGCCACAGGGACATCGGATTAACGTCGCTTTCGAGGACGAACGTCGCGCGAAACGGGACCAAAGGGGAAACAACGGATGACACGACCGGGGAAGGGGTGGGCTGGGATGGAAAAAGAAGGGAAAACTGTGCGAGACGAGCAACGGGACTGGGTTGAACACTGGGTTGACCGAGATCGGATGGGTGTGGCGTCGAATAAACGGCTCGCGAATGCTGCCCCGTTCCCGATACGTCGCGTTCGTTACTCGGCCACGCAGATCGTAAACTGATCGGCATAAAAAGAGGCAACGACGTTACCAGCACTTCGTGTGCCCGATGATGCGACGACGACGACAACTGGACACGTTACAGAAGCGTGTAATGTATGCGCACACACACACAGAGACGCTGCTGGTATGCAGAGAAACGGAGTCACTGGGCTATCGATATGCCGTAGGCTGGTTGTTTAGGTTAACAGCCCTCAGTCACGCAACACCGAACAGGACTCGGCTATATCGTTCTAAATACCGCGTCCACTCTGTCCTTCCATCGAACCACCACCCTTGGTCGTTCGTTTTCTGCGTGCTTCGTTGGTCACAAACGCGTTCCTGGCTTCGATCCACGAGCCTCCATGCGAATAAAAGCTGTCGGTCTATCAGTGCTGAAAGTCGACACCGATCGAACGATCTACGACTTCTGTGTCCACCTTTCGGATAAATCGACCACACATATTTCAGTCGCATATGGCCATTAGTTTATGAAATTTTTAATGTTCAGATCCTTCGAAAACTCATCGAAGATATACTGTATTCCTCGTAGTAGTGAGTAGAAACAGAATGCCATGAACAAACGCGCTAACCGAGTCTATTCCACTGCACGCATATCCATCAGACTTTCAAAGTCGATTTTCTCGAACATAAACAGTAAAGTGAAAAAATTGTATTCAATATTTGCGACTTATTTTTCAACGTAGAATCACCCCTACTCGAGGATACCACCAGTTACACGACACTCTGTATAATCGGCACCGAAGCCGGGGAGTGCCAGTCTACCAAGACAAATTCCTGCTCGTTCGCACGAGAAGATTGCAATTTCGAGGGAAATCGAGTCTCGTCCTACCTCCTCGAGAACTTTCCGGGAAGCTCGTTATCAATAATGAGCGAAACAGCCAGAGATCGGCCAGTTCGACGAAAACGATGAATTAGGAACGAGCTGTCAACCCCCCTCCCCCTGGCTCGGAATTGATTCACACGAATGTTATATTAAATCCATCGTCTTGCTTCCTGTAACTCCAGAAGAAGTTACCCTCGCTACGACGAAGGTCGACTATTCTATCGAGGACTTTATATAAATGTTTCTGGTTACGACGAGTAGGAGAAATTTTCGGAAACGAAACGGGAACACGCAGAATCACCAGTGTCCAAAGTACATCGATCCTAGCCGGGTTCATGATCGACGCGCAATCTCAGGCTCGAGATACACATGGGGGGCGGTTCGAGAGAAATATTTCCGAAAATCGCGTCTTCCGCGCGGTCCATCTTTGTTACTCCCGCGGGAACTTGGTGTAGAGGTAGTATTGATCACTCCCATGCTGCGCCCACCTCCACCCTCTACGTCCTCCGACCTCTGTTTTCCATCCTCCGTTCTGCATCCTCCGTCCTTTACCCTGCACACTTCCGGCCGTCCTCATCTTTTGATCCTTCGTTTCGTTTAATTCCCCACTCTCTTTCGATCCACCTTGTGTTGCAATACGCGCAATCTACGAGATTATCGACGAGGAGACTGCCAGTTTTCTCGATGAATTGACATCCTGGGATGGTTGGACCGTTTACTCGATCCATGGTCAACAGACTGAGATCGCGGGAAATTGACATTTCATATCCGTACAGTGCTTCGACGTGACTTCGAGTGGGGAGAGGACGTGGTGCAATACTGATTCCGTATTAATTCGTGGCTTGCGAACTGACCATTGCTCTGATAATAAAAAAAGATCCAGTAATCCCAGTCTGAATGGTGTAGGCAGGATTTCAGTCGCTTTTGCCATTTTTTTTTTTTTTTTGACGTGGCTGCCGAATCCTCTTTTTCAGAGGAAACTTTTCACAGGCTCGCCACGATAGACAAGCTTTTACGCCGACTATGAAACTACCGGACATTTCGAATACGAGGCCGTGGATCGAGGATTAACTGCTATCTCCCTCTCTTTTCCAGCGCCGACAAAGATTGCCCGGTCCAGTAATCGATACGACCGCTGCTGGACGATATCGTTCCACGCGATATACAGCTCGCGGCGAGTAAACAGGAGAGGAATATTCACGGATTCCGTCGTGTCTCGGGGAACATCCGCGCATACAGATAACCCGCGTGAGTTTCGTTAACTCGTTCGAAAATGCAACGAAATATTTGTGGCATGGTCGCCAAGAGAATGATTCATTGGGGATCGGTCAACTAGACAGGGATCCGTGGAAGCGTTCCGTTGACGACACTGGAGTCTGGCCAACCCCTCGACGCAAAGAATCCTCCGTTGGTTACGTATTTAACGTACGACGCAAACGAATCCTGCGTGGTATATCTCGTTCGAGAACCCGTGAAGCGTGTACCACGATAGAAGAAAAACGACCGAACGATATTTGGCGAGGACCGAACGTCTGACGTCACGGTGAAAACGGAGAAGTTTCCGTTTCTTGGCCGAGAGGATGCAACGACGGGCCACGATGAAACGACCATTTGTCCAGGAAGCGCAGAACGTTACGTGGAGGGCTAACTTCGCGGAATGAACGACAGGCTACCCGCACCTGTTGCAAATGACAATAAACTTTCCCGAGCGAAATTTCTTGCTGTTCCGTCGAGTGCTTCCGAACACAGACCGCTCCCCCTCTTTTTTTCTTCAGAACGGTAGACAACGTAACGAGGTTTCATGATCAATTCAAGATCCTCGTTAACGAAGCGGCCCGCGAACTGGCGAGCTATCAAAACTACGTTTAACAGCCATTCAAATGACCCGGGAACGATCTTCCCCCGTACGAAGCAATTAACTGGCTCTCGCCGGCCGCGATACAGCACACCGTTGATATTCCGTCGAAAGGTTGAACCACCGTTTTCTTTGTGAAAAACCACCGGTTTCACGAGAAAATTCGAGAACAAAGGTACACCGCAATGAATTCCTCACGGTACGTGGAGAACTTTGACTGTATCGCTGGTGGTATAAGGCAATAAAAAAATGAAAACGCGTTAAGTGCGTTTTCGAAAGGCTTCTTGTTCCAAACCTTGTATGGACAAGTACAATATTCACATATTATTGAGCAATCGGAGTACTCCTATTCTGACAGATTACATAAACATAGATAATTTTACTTTTATACTTTTCCGAGACTCTTTTCCGTTCCTATAACATACCAAGTGCTGTTTTAGACAAAAAACATAAAAAATTATGAAAGGAAATTTAGAAATGGGTACGTATGTACCCAGTTGCCTACACAAGGTTTATGGCGTTCGAAACAAGGGCAGTGTCAGCTTGAATTAGGGCAACATCTTCGATGCATTAAGATCGCATTTTCGCCAGAAGGAATCTCGTGACTATACGCCCCGTAAGATTCTCAATAAAAACCGATTTACACCAAAAACGGCGTGTGCACCCGCAAGTTGTTGCGAGCGAGGGAGCGCGTGGCAACGCGTGCGCGCGCTACACCATCCAGGTACACGTCCTACTTACGATATCGAACTGCGGGAGGGCAGGGCACTCCAAAACGTTTTCTGTCATTGACTATTTATCCGTGAATCCTCTCCAGCGATTCCCCTCCCTCCCCAGGCGCGTTCTCTAGCCCCCCCGCCCCCCGAATGCTCTCGTCAAAGGCTGAAAAGAGAGTAGAGAGCGAAGCAACAGATTACAGACGCGATCGTTTCCGATTAATCGCGATAACGAGACGAATCTATATACGTTCGACGATCTCGAGGCACCCTGGGATCGCCGGGAATGCGATTATTATGGCAATCCTCGTCGAGGGGTGTGGCGAAAAACGGAACAGAAGGAAGCAATCGAAATAATTGCAACGGTTGAGGGAAATAGGCGCGACGTAACGTTTTGGAAAGAGATTCTGTAATCGGCTGAATAGATAACGGAAAGGGTTGCAAAATGGTACCGTTCACTCTAGAAGTTTCTTGAGTCTGATGATTGTGATTCTCCACGAAATGTGCTCGATCCGTTTCTTGTCAGTGCCGAGGAGCCTTCGAACAGTCATCGAGGATTCATTGTATCGATTCAGATTGCATCGAAGGACTAGAGTCTCTAGTCGCGTGATCAAACGACCGCAAGCGTTTCCGTGCGTCGCGGAAACGGAAGAATCGCGGGAGATGTGGACGAGGCACGAGCGGCGAAGTCCTTGCAGACAACGTACAGGAAGTCGGGCAGGAAACGTAGAGGGAAAACCAGAGGAGATGCATCGCGAGGAAGCACGGCCGTAGCTGGTTATCGTTCGAATAAATCGAGCCTATTTTATGCGGGGTTCTGCGGGCTAGCGGTAGGCCGTCGAGAAACGAAATTGCCTGGAATATCGGGGCTGCTCGTTTCTCGTCTTCGTGATGTCTTCCAGGATGAACGTAAAAATCCTTTCGAGGCGTACCATCGATCTCACGGGAATATCGATGCATTCGTCACACGGATAGTTCTCTCGAGCGTGAAAGGAACGTCCCATCTCGGTCGTTGAGCCACGATTAAGTACAGCGAGAACTTTTACGAAGATAAGGGTAAATGTCCCAAATACTGTCTATTTATTTTAGTTAATGCAAACGTAACGTATAAAAAATTGTGTATGAAAAATTTTATTATTAAATTGGGACTCTGGTTTACATATGAGCAAATAAATACGTGTACTTGTATGTATCCGGTATTCAAAAATTAATGTTGAAAGATCAGTGATGGAGAAATCATACTAAGTAAGGAGCCGTAATTTTACTATGCAACCTGTATCTATTGTACAAAATGAATTGTTAAAATATATGAGTTACTCTAATTTTTGACGAGACAGTGACACTGGGAATCCTCACAGATTTTAATCAATTATAAATGCTTCGTATTTAATCTATAATAAAATGTTAAATAACATTATGTTCCAAACTAAGACGATTCTTAGGTTAAACAATTGAAGTTGCACCCCAATCTTAAGATGACAATAATTGTGACATCTACCCTATGTCCTTCTCGCACAGATTCTATCCGTGTCTATGTTCTGTCTTCTCTATATTCCGCGACTATCCACCGCAAAGAGTGACCATCGAAAGAAACGTGACTTCGAGACCAAAGGCAGTACTTCGCAGAACTCGACGTTGCCTCCGGGGAGAATCGCCCACCGCGAGCACCGAGGGTCGTTCTTAGAAGAGAATCGTCCCGGAAAATTCAATCCCGCCTGTTCGCGACCCGTTTCACGCGATCGCCGGCCGTCCCTTCGTTTCAGAGCCAGGAAGTTCCTCCGAGTTCTGGAGAGAACGGGGTATCGTTCGATGCCGCGAGGAAGTTGGCGAACGTGGAAGGCGTTTTCGAAACTGTTCCCTGAAATACAACCGGCGTTTGTCAAGTAGGACCGTCCTGGCGCACCCGTTCCGGGAATATTTCCGCGAGAATTTGTGGACCGCCGACATATAACAGCCTTACATAAATATCGTTTGTTGGAGTTCCCCTTCTATTTATGAAATCCTGGCGGGGAGTAATTGAAAGAAGAATAAGATACCACGAAAACGATCCCGTCGTTATCTCGTAAATTCTTACTCGGCGGTGAACGATATTTCCATGCATCGAAAACCTGGTCCCGACTTCGTCAATAATTCTCTTCGTCGATGAAGTTTGCCGATGACCGACCGTTAAAAATAAAGTCGAATGGACGAGGGTGCAACGACTTCGGGGACGCTGCGATGTGCCATTCTTGTCTCACGTTGTCGAAAAATAATGACAAGCTGGCTAAAACGGTAGCTGTTGTCGCGAGACGCGTGGGAGACCAGACTTTTTCGAAGTGATCAAGTCCCTGGTAGGAACTTCACCGTTGGTCTTTTTCACGCGACTGTCAGTCCACATAGTTCGACGTACATATTTCGCGTGTTTTCCATTAAGGTCGAGCACCTTGAGACACGATCAATGGACGTCGTGTGTTCCTCGTGACGGGACGTTATGCTTTTCAGATGCGTATCTAGCCCTCTGAAAGATTAAAGCCCGTATTTCAATGGGCCAAAGATTGCCTCCTCGTATCAGGTTGTGATTTCCGGTGACTCGAAGAGTGTTGGAGCCGATTGTTCATTTTATAAATATCGTTGGCGGAACTGTCAACGATTTCCTGGTTTCTTTTGGGAAACGTTTGCATAGACATCAGTTAAGGTAACGAGCGTATTCGCTAAACGAAGGAAAATTGTTTCAACCACGCGTGCCTTAACAACCATCGACACGCAATACTCGTATTAATTGGTATAATTTGACGTGCCGGGGCAACAGGTCTGAATACCAGCTGGGTTCCATTTCAAGGGAGCTTTCCTTCGAAAATTGAAACATCCACCGAATGATCGACGTCGTCTGTGCGTGGAAGCTTTACAAGCTAAATGTCCCAGAGTCATTTTATAACATCGCAGGGCTTCCATAATCCCGTTATCGATTTAAGGCACGATTATATTTCCACGGACAGTGACTTTGACAACGTTGTCTGTTTGCGTGGATTTCGCTGCTATTATAGAAAAGAATTGCCCGCGACAAACAACGGGGCCGTGAATCCTGCGGTTTGGAAATCCTGACCAGAGAAATTCCACCGAAACACGACCAACGTTTATGTACGAAACGGGGAAAAAGTTTCGCCAGAAATGAAATGATACGTGCAATGCCCTCCGCGAAACCCAAAACTGAAAAGGTGGATCGAGATACCCTATCAATCTCAACCACTCGCGGTTTATCGTGTCCGTGCAGCGACGTCTGTATTCCCTTGATTACGGCTGTCGCGTATTCTGCAAGCCGGACGCGTTTATATCGTGATGTATCGGAAATGGACCGAGCGCGCAGTAGCAATTTTTACCGTCGATCGTCGAGCAACCGATACACTGGCAACAAATCAACGTTAACGAAGAGAAGCGCTCTGGAGGCACGTTCAGCGAATGGATTCGCGAACAGAGTCGATCGTCCGGACAGCCGTAAAACGATTAATGAGTGGGAACACGTCGAGGCGCGATAGCCTGTTAAACGTCGATTATTCGAAGGAAAGGAATTCGACGTTTCGCGAGGCACGCTTCTTGTGAACGGAAAATACGTTGGAAACATCGTTGCCGAAATAGTTCGGCGATTTCGCTAACGGTAACAGTTAGGTTCGATCGATGCCGTCGGTACGATTCACTCGAGATTAAAGGGGAGGGAAACGCGCTGTTGGAAAATCCGTTTATTCGTTCCCTTGGATTTTAATTTATTTCCTGGTCAAGGGGGAACTCGTTTCTACCGTTTTGAAATTATCGAACAGCAAGTTTCCATTCGATTCCTGTTAAAAAATGCACGGGACCACGAGTTCTCGTCACCTTTCCAGGATCGTATACTTGTGCAATGCGGTGAAGGTAAATGCCAAAGGAGTCAAGCATCTCCTTGGCCAGGGTTGGAACTGTACGCGAGTGTCGTTCGTGATTGGGACGCACGTGGTCAGTTTCGTCCCTCTTCGTGGAAGCAACTTGACCTCTTGAAAGATGCCACGCGTACGTGCGATATGAATAATTTACTGGCCTACCGTGTATACATACGTCGCTCCGGCGACATTCCCGATTGGAATTTTCGGAGGCTGATTTCCACGAGGTTCCACGGTTACCACCACTTTGTTCGAAGTCGAGCAATTAATTCGAGACTGGTGCGACAAGGGGATAGGAAATAGCGGCTCGATGACTAATTACGACCCTCTAAACGGGTTGGTTTTGCTGTAACGCGCCAGTGATTAATGGCCCCGTAATTAAGAGGAAACACTTTCTGGGACACCGTATGTTGCTTTCTCAGAGTAGTTTCTTATGAAAATATGCGCATGAAAATTCAACGGGTCACGCGTACATCACACGTGTTACACTCGTAGGTCGGGGTATGCAGAAGCAACCGTGGAACTTTCCGTATGGATTTCGAGGAACTTACGTGATTCAACCCTTGCGTTACGAGCACGATCCGCCAGGAAGCTTTGCGGAAGTTGCACGTTCGTGAAGGAAACTTCTAGTCGATCTCATCGTTATCTGTCGATAAGTAGTTTCCAAATGAAATGCACCCAAGGGATACGTCGAGAAATTTCACAGGAACCCGGTGAGTGAGACTGGCGCAGGAAAGTAACTGAACAAGGAAATAAGTAGTACGAGTCAACGATTGGTCGGGAGCGGAGGGGATATCCGAGCGAACAACGGGTCCGTGGGAAAACGTTCTCGCGGTACGATAGGTGCAGCCTTTCTACGAAAGGGTCTCGAATGAGAAAAAGACATTCAACGGAGGAAATCCATTTCCTGTCGAACGAAACGAGACAGAGAGGGCTGCCCGTTACGGACAACCTTTTCACTGACTCGGCGGAACGTCGATTTGTTCCGACAAGGAACGGTGCCCCACTCCTAGCGAACGAACACAAAGGGAACCGCCGAACACTTTGCTCCCGACTCGATGGTACCCGCCATTTTCGCCATAATCACTGAAACTGCCGGCGGTCACCTCCGCCACCGTGAGGAAACCATTTCACGCACCTCCGAAAATACAATCTCGTGTCTACACGGTCGGCCATGTCCAGACAAAAGAAAAGGAAACCAATCAACCAGGGTATCGAAACTGAGCAATTGTCGAACGACACGCGGATGTTGCGACAACGGTCGAGGTGGAGGAGAACGAAGGAAACTGAGTGGTGGACGAAGACGCGAGTAAAAACGGATCTGTGTCCAAGGGACGAGAATGGAGGAAGGGAGAATCAAGGCGTTTGGATTGGGGTTCCAGGGGGTATGTTGGTTTCACAGTGGGGAGAAAAAAGTAACCGCTTGCGGACTTACGTGCTCGATGGTGGGCAGATGGGCCGTGACTGACACCCCCGGTGCCGCCACGCGCCCCTCGCAGCCCCCTACTCAGCGATTTCCAGGGCAACGCGCAGGCCCGAAGCCCCGCACGACCGCCACGATCAGAGCTTCTACGGAGCTTGTCCCGACCCCCGAGAGAGCATCATCCGTGTCGGCCGACCCAACGAACCAACGACCAATGCGCTCTAACGTGCATCTTACGCGTTTACGTTCGCCATCATCGTCAGGGTGAATGTCTTTCCTCCGTGGTTCCCGCTGTTCCAGAACGGAACTGACCGTATGCCGGGGAACAATTTACCTTCTACCCTGACTTTCCCCACCTCCGATCGTACGTGTTTCGGGAGAAAATAGACGTGAAAACAAAACTCGTTTAGTTACTTTACAAAATTAGGAGAAATTATCTAACTTTTTTCTTGACGATTTGTAGATTATTATTCAATTGATATACTAGAATCTAATACAGTCTTTCCCAACGAGGTATAATTGGAATATTTTCAGGGGGAGGCAAATAGTTTTACCTATGTGCCGTTTTTAGTTAAGGTTGTTATTAATGTTGAACATTTTTAGAACACAGTTTACTGTAATGCTAGGGGGGCATCTTTGAGGCATGAGCCAGAAATGGTTGGGAAACTCTGATCTAATGCGAACGCAGAATCGCAGTGTCTCTGTTTCACGGGTCGATCCGATCGATCGGTCGAAACCGCCGACTGGCAATTGTGGTTCCAAACAGCGATTACGTTTTATAGAATCGTCGAGGTACGCTGTAGTGGTCGACCGTGCCCTCTTTCTCGCTAGTTTCTCCATTAGCTTCCGTTCGAAATCTTAATTTCTCGAGAGTATGGAGCAAGTGAGTACGCGTAGCGTGCTTCTCGACGAGCACGTGAGCATTTACGGTTGCATGCGTCTAACAGAAACGAGCTGCGTCGAAGTTTCGCGGTATTTTCCGTCACGGATCTTATCCGAGACGGACACGACATCGATCGGGAATCCTCGAGAATTTTCGTGGGAGTAATTAAAAAGTTGAGGTCGACGGAAAAACGATGAAGCTCGAGGACGATGGAGTTCCGAGTTGCGCGGGATGGATCACGGGCGTTCGCGATATTTGTAGCTTTACAGTTTCTCCCCGTGCCCTTGCCAAGTTAAATTACTGTTACTAATCAACACACACGCTGGCCCCCGTGCTCGACTAAATCTTCCACGTAAACGGAGAAGGGGATCGCGTATGACTAAGCACCCGAGGAATTATAGCGTTCCGAGAGTTATAGCGTCTTAAAATTTCCGGAACAGGAGGCAACCGGGATATATTCGAGCGTTCAACAGAGCTCGGTCTAATTACAACACCGTTTTCCCTCACGCTGTCTATTTCACGGGAGTAATTCGCTGCCGAATCCGTCAAATCTTTCACTGGATTGTTGAAAAACGTTACACAACGATGAAAGGTTTCTCCCCTATCGATGATCACGCGTCTCGTTTTCAAAGGACATCATCCGAAGGGAGAAAAAATGCACGGAAAATCAGCGTATCGACTGTCAAAGAGCGGATGGAGTGTACTGTCTTCCCTGGCTGACGAAGCATTTGCGAAACTTCCTTTGGAAACTATTGACAGGTGCCACCGGCGCGTTCGCCTGACGTGGATTACACAAACGACTTCGAAGCGGCCACGGAAGCCTTCCAATGCCATTATTCCTCGATGTGGAATGAAATATCTCTCTCTCTCTCTCTCGATTTCCTTTTACAACACCCGACAATGCCATAAAAACAACGGAGAGACTGGCTCGCGCTTAAACGTCCGACGGTTTATCGAAATTTCTGCGGCGCGTCTCAGGTTCGTCGATAGAACGCACCAGTAAAATTTTAACGATTCGAGTACACTTCGTCCTGGCAAGTAATACCGGTTCTTGGTACGATTCCCTCGTTCGGGGCAGAACCGTCACGGACATGGTTGACCCACTCCACTGGAGAAAGTACACCGCCCGTTTCACGGGAACCGACGACAAAACCGAGCCGTCTGCAGGCGAGAGTAGTTTAGTCGGTTTCCAATTAGCCACCGACTAAATGCTGCCGACGTTACGAAACTAGACAAGTTCCGAGTTTAGCAGCGACAACGTTGGATTCACGGAACTGACACGAGTTATTTAATTTCCTCCACGAGAACCGACGCGTCTCCCGTCATCCTGGCTCGTGTATTTGGAAAATTGAAAGGGGGAAAACAAGACGGTAAAAAGGGACCGATGCACGTTTTGTCACCTCTCCGCTGGTTCCCGGAGCAGCGTCTTCTGGCCTTGATTAAAGAAAAGTAAAGCGGATAGCTCGAAGAGAGCATCGCGTCGAGACATAATCCGGTCGGAGTGCTTGCTCGTTCCTCTCGAAACGCTTCTCTGCGCAAATGTGCATACGCTTGTCGACAAACGTCTGAGAGGCAAGGAAATAAACACCTAGTTGGCGATTCTCGACGTTGCATATTAATAATTAAAAAAGCGAGAGACTTAATCCTCTAATGCCCAGACCCCTAAATAGTCGTTTTAAAATTGTGAATCTGATATATAAGTTGTATCTTCTATTTCGAATTTGAAAATATAGATATTAAACAGACTTGTCATTTTCACTTGTTTATTTATTTATTTTTGGAGAGAATACTTGCATTTCTCAACTGACAACGTAGAGATCTACTTCACATCAGTGAACTACGTTAATTTAACGCACTTGTAAAATGAACATTGCATCGGTGGAACACTAGGTGTTAATGGGTCAAACGAAGATTGAAATAATTCAAACAGATTAAAATTTTGGGAAAGAAAGGAATATTCCAGGCGAGAAAACCATCGATTGTGCGAAGGAGCGTCGCGACTGATTCGAAGACGCTAATTGACCCGTAATGTTTATGTAAAACGCGGGATTGTAATTAAAGTTTCACCAGTCGTTTACGAACCGTCCATTGGGGCATGCGCTCATTACGTTTTCATAACGCGTGGGCGCCAGGGCTTCGGGGCAGCGCAGCGGCAACTTTCGATGACAACTTCTCTCATAAATTAGTTGCGGAATGCCATTAAAATTTAAGCGGCTGCTTTGGCTACGGGAAACGCTTTTACCGGAGAACGATACAAGGTGCGGACGACGCCGCGACGACGCCGCGTTATTGCTAATTTTTTTTATCCGGTTTCCCGCCACGCCGCCAGGGAAATAAAGTCCCTGTCGTTTCGACGTATACGAGTTTGCCTGTTTTACGATATTTCGAACGATCGTCGTGATTCGCCGTTGTATTAAAATTCAGTGGGGCAGCAATATCGTGAACTCTATCGATGGATTGAAAAGTGGCTTCCGTCCGAAACGACCTCGTTACTCAGGGAGGGGGGGGGGGGAATAAAATTCTGGACTCTTTTCTCCGAGTATACGCGAGAACGGTTTCATTAAATACAGGAGAACGAGAGAAAAGCGCTGTGCCTGCGCGACAACCTTCCTATTTGTTTCAGTCTGTCTTTCCTCGATCGCTTGTCTGGGGACTCTTTAGAAACGTCGAGCCTCGTTTTTCCTTTAATTCCTGTGCCAGTTCCGTTGCCACACGATCGATGTATTAATATTCACCATGGCGCGGGCTGTACGAGCTACTACACAAGGTGGGATGAAAAATGGCCCGTGGCCCCGTTTTCGCCAAGTAGAGCCAAGCGTAATCGGTCTCTCAATCACCTCGATGTCAGAACCAACCAACGGTAACTCCCCGCGATCGGTCTGAAGCCACTCGAAAGGTGGTAACGTCTTCTGTAAAAGTACCTCCGGCATGCACAGAGAGTATCATCAACGCGCGTCCCGTTCTAAACGGAGATTTTCCACGAGTTTGCATACCTAGATTGCCGAGTATACGCTGGGTACTACGCCCGACACACGTTTCTGTTTAAACAACGCGAGAGGAACTGGAGCGTAGAGTCTCGACCGTTAAGGAATTGTTTCTAAAGAGGCTGTCACTCGACGAAGCGAAGGGAATATGTATGTACATTCGTCGTTTCATGGAGGAGGGGAAACTCGACGACTCGCGTGCAATCTCGAGACGGAGTAAACGGTAAGGATTCCTCGCGAATTCTAATTGGCCGTTCGAACGACACCTTTGGAAATTCTATGCACGTTGAACGCGCAGCTTTCCAATAACACCGTCCCGCCAGCTGGGACGGAATAACGGGCCGGGCCGTCTCTCTCTCGATCCCGAGTTGCTTGGGAATTTCTTGAGCTCGCGAAAGCTCGTCGTTGAATCCAAACGCGCGATAAGAAGGCAAGAAAAGGATCACCAAGACTCGCTGATTTATATGCTCTGTGGTGCTTAAGTGCAACGAGACACGCGAATTTCTTGCGTTTATATAAACATTTTTTCTGTCGTCTACACGGTCCACCAGTGCTTGGACTTTGAAATTCGCTCAGTTTTTTTTCACTCGGTCGCTCGATCATGCGAGCCTTAACGATCACACGCGTTGTATATCCGTTGAAAATCGCTCGACGAATACACCCAGGCGCGAGACCCATCGTCGATGAATT